>NC_088382.1:4239666-4542500 GCF_037993035.2 Macaca fascicularis
ATGTCCAGCCGTTTCTCTCCAGCTATTTGTAACAGAGGATCTGTTTCCCAAAAACTCTTCCAATATTTTTATGAGTCTTACAGGTGAAATGGGAGCTATTTATTTTTACTTTTATTTACCTGAATATTAGAGGTATGCTAAACATTATTTGATTTATATTCATTTATATATTCTCCTCTGTTAATGTCCTATGGCCATTTTTAACCATATGTAAACGTATATTAATTTCAGCCACTCAGGAATTGCATTGTTATTGTAAAACACACACAGGAGAGAAAGAAGCATCTCCAACATTATCACCACCCTGTCTTAGGTTCCTTAGATGCCTGAGTTTAATGTTCTGTTTGCTAGCTTTTTTTCTTTCATTGCATGTACACAGCTTTATATGTATTTATAAATGTAAATTTTTGTTTATATTCTTAAATATAAGTTTTTTCTCATTCAATGTGTTACAATTTTTTAAAAAAATTCAATACATATAAATCTCCATCTTTGTGTATTATTCCATGACATAACTATATTAAGGCTTATTTAACAATTACCCTATTAATAGGCATTTAGAATGTTTTTTCAGTTTTTTAAAACAAATAATACTTCACTCAACATACTTTTATTTGTCTACAAATGTGCAAATATTTTTCTAGAATGTGTACCAAGGAACTCCATTAATATTAGAGAATACATATTTTAGCACTTAATAATACCAAACTACTCTTCAATAAAAAGCTGCACTGATTTATACTCCTACTAGTAGTGTTGGAAAAATCACAACATCATAGTTGATACTGACAACTACTATGTCTCTTACTAAAATAATGGATTTAAAAAACTTGCATTGTTTTCTTTAACTTGCATTATTTTCCTTTAACTTGCATTATTTAATTTCAACTTGCATTATTCTGAATTACTAGTGAGGTTGAATTTATTTTGATCTGCTTAATAAACATTTATATCTCCATCATGAATAATGCCTGATTTTAATTTTTCTTAGTCTTTAGGTTATTATTGATTTATAATTTTTTATATATTGGGAATATTAGTCTTCAAATTCAGATTATACGGGATACATTTTTTTCTCACTTTACCATTAGTCTCAATTTTTAATCTTTTCATACAGAGGTTAATCATTTTCACACAGGTAAGCTTGTCTCAAAAAATTCCTTTTGAAATCTACCCTTCTAATATTTGAGAATGTGGGTAAAATGGTGGATGACATAGAGATGAAATGTGAGAGTTATTGATATGAAGTGTTAAGCTTGTGAAGACTATTACACAATCAGCTTGTGAGCCAAGAACTCCTTCTGAAAGGAAACAACAGGTGTTCATTTTGAAATAAAGATAAAATGAATTAACATATCCCTAAACTTCCAAAAAATACAGCCTAAGTTTTGCCATTTTCTATTTGTGAACTACATACCTACACTATTTCCTATGCAATGGTGTGTAGTGAGTATAGTGGTTAATACATTATTTTGGATACATTATATTGCTCTTTTAGGTTAAAACTTGCTGAACGGTCGATTCCCTTTTGGTTTTCTCAAATTTCTTTCCTTTCTTATTTGTTCTCTTTCTCATTTCATGTTGTTTTAACCCGTGTTTGGATCCTCAGTTGAATCACAGTGGTTAATGGAAATGTGAGATCGTATACTTCATTCTGGTTGTTCTTGTGGTTGTTGTTTTTAGGTAAGTGTTCAGCTGTGAACTGAACACTTTCGCTGGGTCTGGGGTCACCCTGTAAGTGCTGTCTGGCTCATTCTCAGTTCTCCCAGCATTCCCCCGGCGAAGCGCCAGGTGCTGTGCTGGCAAGATGTCCCTGCTTCAGTGACTCCCAACTGTTCATTACTACCTTCCTGAAGTGCCCAGTTAAAATGCATTATCCGAAGCCCACTGTGCAAATGAAAAAGCTGTGGGACAAGGCAGGTAAAATGCACTCCGTGGTGCCTGAACTAGGTAACGTTCTGCCAGGTCACTGAGAGGCTGACCTCAAGAACTGAGGTTGTCTGTTTCAGAATTGCTTGATAGATTTCAATAAAAAGGTATTCATTTCATGTCAGTTTCCTCAATCCATTCATTTTCTCTTAATTTACTCATGAGTTTATTTCTTGAGCCCTTCATTCATGAAGAGCCTCTTCCTACTTAGAAGGCCTTGCTCTCACTGTTAACAGAGTGAACAGAGAACCTACAAAACTGTAGAAATTTTTTGCAAACCATACATCCAACAAAGTTCTAATATCCAGCATCTGTAAGGAACTTAAACAAATTTACAAGAAAACAGCTCCATTAAAAAGTGGACAAAGGACATGAACAGACACTTTTGAAAAGAAGACATACATGTGGCCAACAATCATATGAAAAAAGAGTTCAACATCACTGATCATTAGAGAAATACAAATCAAAACCACAATGAGATACCATCTCACACTAGTCAAAATTAATATTAAAAAGTCAAAAAACAACAGATGCTGGCAAGGTTGCAGATAAAATGGAACACTTATACACTCTTGGTGGGAGTGTAAATTAGTTCATCTATTGTGGAAACTAGTGTGATGATTCCCCAAAGACATAAAAACAGAACTACCACTCAACCCAGCAATCCCTTACTGGCTATATAGCCAAAGGAACGGCAATCATTCTATCATAAAGATACGTGCACGTGTATGTTCAATGCAGCTCTCTTCACAATAGCAAAGACATGGAATCAACCTAAATGCCCATCAGTGGTAGACTGGATAAAGAAAATGTGATACATATGCACCATGGAACACTATGAAGCCATAAAAAAAAAAAAGAGAGATCATGTCCTTGGCAGGAATATGGATGGAACTGGAGGCCATTATCTTTAGCAAACTAACACAGCAACAGCAAACCAAATACCGCATGTTCTCACTCATAAGTGGAAGCTGAATGATAAGAACACACAGAGACACAGAGGGAACGGCAGACACTGAGACCTGCTGCAGGGTGGAGGGTGGAAGGAGGGAGAGCACCAGCAAAAATAACTAATGGGCACTCGACTTAATACCTGAGCGATGACATAATCTGCATATCAAACCCCCAGGACACCAGTTTACCTATATGACATGTACCCCTGAACTTAAAATAAGTTAAAAAAATAAATAAATAAATAAATAGCCTTTTTCTCTGTGTCCTATTAAGGACACAGAGAAAAATCAGAGGGCCTGAACCAATGTAGCCCTTGATTAGAGTGGGAGAAAGAAAAGCACACACAGACACGGTCTGGTGGTCATCTGAAGACCACAGTCCATCCAGGCAATCTGCCTTTGTAGTTTCTGGATGTTAGGAAGACAGAGAAGACATTCATTTAAGCTAGACTGGCTGACTTTGGGGAGGTCACTGATGTTGGGGACAACTAGATCTGACTTTGGTTTCTGGAAAGAGAACAGTGCAGTCTTCAGGGCTGCGTTGGTGACATAGGTCTGTTTATACACACTGTGTGGCTGTAGCAGGTCTCTGTCAAATTAGTATCTGCAAAGCTTTCCACTTGTCTCCCCTCAAATTTAGGAAGCTCCGTGTGCTATCTTCAGGCTGGGTTTCTTCACTGCCCTCTCTCAAGGAGGCCTACCCCTTCCCCTGGGGGTGCAATCTGTCATCCCTATGTCCTATAAAGTGCAATTATCTAGAGTCCCACAGCCACGGAGAAGACCTTCCTAACCTTCCTGCAATTTTTCTAAAGGATGAAGAGCATGTTTGTTTTATTGTTAGAATGCTTAAGGTCCCTGTGTTCCTGGACCACCTGTATATTGGAAATATAGGCTGCCTAACTCTTAAGTGAGGTTTTGAAAAATTGTCTGTATTTAGAACTCTTTGAAGACGTACCTTTCAGTGACTCCTACGGTCATTATAGGTTTTATCCCTGGATCAAACTAAGTAATCAGAAACCAGAAAGCTCAGACTTCAGTGCTTGAACTTACAGATTTCTTTTATGACATTGCATCAAAACACACACTCTAGGCGTTCAGTGAAGACATACAAGCAGCGTCTTACGAAGATGTTGCTGCCTCTGTGACTGAGGTCTTCTTAAAAGCCTTATTCAATAGATTAATTCCCACATGTGGAATAGGCTTTCTGGCTTCCAAAAGGAGCTGTCATGCTCTGTGGGTGACGAAAACTCTGCAAGTCCTTCATACAATAAATGTGACGGGTGCCCACTGCTCTTGGCAATGGAGGTGAGAACACACCATGTCTGTGATGGTGAAGGACAGGGTTTTGGAGGGAGATGCAGACATTAAATAAGGACACAAACCAAAGAAGGGGGAAATTTTGGAGGATGAACAAAGCCATTAAGAAAATAGAAGAGGGTGGTGAGATCCACTGTGACGGTCCCCACCAGTGATTTGAATAAGACTTGGGGAAGACCTTGGGGGCTGACATTTAAGCTAAGAGCTTCTAACATGAAGGAGCCAAGCAGGATGAATGCCTGGCTGCGGCATCTCAAGGAGAAGAATAGACACAAGCACATAAGCACAAAGGCTGGCATGAGCTGGGACAGCTGAAAGAGCAGAAGAGCGGGCACAGAAAAGTGCCTGGGGACCAGATCCTAGAGAGGCTTCAGGAACACATTGTGAGGTTTGGAAATTGTTCGACGTAAAATGGGACACTGGGGAATGGACTGTAGCACAGTGGGGAAGGAGTGGAACAGCGAGGCCATTCAGGCCACCACAATGGTCCTCATTGTTTGAATTGAGACCATAGCTGTGAAGAAGGATCAAAGGCAGTATTCACACCCATTAAGGATTCTGAACTCCAAGAATTTGCTGTTCTATTAAGTGAAGGAGAATGAGATAGTAAGAAGGACAGTGAGTGACGTTTTGGCGACTTCTGCATAGACATGGTCTATGAAGTTATGGATTGGTGGTGTTCCTGCAGGAGAGAGTGAGATGAGGTAGGTGAATGGGTGGAAAAGCTCGAAATGGGTTCCCAGGGTCACTGGCATGGGGAGGTGGGGAAAAGGGGAGGGAAGTAGCTGGCACGGAAGAAGGAAAGCAGGAGGGGCTGCTTCAGAAGGATATTTTACAGGAGAGGAGTCTGATTCCGAGAGGAGGAAGAAGAGGAGGACCAGAGTTTCCTCACAGGCTCCGGAGCATGGAAGTGGATGGTGAATTCCAGGAGAGTAGCTCCAGCTGAGGTCTAGGGAGGGGGCAGAAGCTTCTCAAGTGGATTGAGGAAAGAAAGGGAGTCAAAGAAATGCAGACAGCCAGTGAAGACCTCAAAAGCTTTGTCGTAAAGGGAAGTTACGAAAACAGCTGAGAGCTGAGAGCTTGAGAGAATTTGCAGATCAATCAAGGATTGCCTTTTGGAAACACTAGAGCATGTTCCAAACTTGGTAGGAAATCACAAGAAAATTTCCATGTTTCTCTTTATAAGGAGATCAATGGGAAGCTCGGAGGCAAATTTATGGAGTAATTGTAAAATTGCGAAAGGCCATGTGTCTTACGTTTCCTCCTAAACTACAGTTCTAATTCCAGTTTTTGTAACCTTTTATCTTAATACTGCAGTTTTAATTACATAATATTTTGAAATGCACTTGTCTTTTCTATATATTTGCTCTGTTCCTTTAAACAATTAAGGTAAAAAAGCAAGAAATTAACCTCTGGAAACCAGTGACAGTCGTGCTTTGTGAAGGAAACTCACGTTTGAAAGGAGGGGAGGGGAAGCCTCCTCTCACACGCCTGATATCGCACTACGTAAGTCAGACGTTTGAAATCAAATGCATTCATGTGTTGTTCTATCTCCCGTAGAACTTTTTAGCATTAGTATGGGAAAAGGTGATGCATATTTCAAAGCCCAGGATGACTGTTGTGTTAGTTTTCATGTATAGTGTTGTCCTGGGGTACTCAACAAACTTTCCTGTATGTGTTAAATAATTTTGCACTTAGAGGCCTGAAGACACCATTCTCCTTTTATTCCTGTCTCTTGTTGGAGAGTCCTGACAGAATTTATAAAATATGTAAGCATGGATATAATTTATCAGGAGACATTTACTCATTTATTCCCCCCCCAAAAAAATTCTAAAATGAAGTAATAGGTTTTTATCATGCTTCACGATATATTTTTTTTCTTTCTTTTAGACAGGGCCTTGCTCTACTGCCTGGGCTGGAGTGCAGTGGTGCTATCAGTACTCACTGCAGCCTTGACTTCCCAGGCTCAAGCAATCCTCCTGCCTTGGCCTCCTGAGTACCTGGAACTACAGGCATAGGCCACCAGGCCCAGTTAATTTGTAAAAATTTTTTGTAGAGAAAGGGTTTCACCATGTTGCCCAAGCTGGTGTGAGCTCGCTCACTTTGGCCTCCCAAATTGCTGGGATTACAGGCATGAGCCACTGCTTGGCTTTTTATCATGAGTTATTTAGAAGCCCAAAAAATAATTCATGAGTCATAACAGATCTCAAGCGATAACATACTTTTATATGAAATGTGAGCATTTTCATTTAGAATAGTGTTTTCTGCCTCTCGTAACCACAGTATCTTAAGGTTCTTACAAGGGAGATTCAGCCTGAAGTAGCGCAACTCCTCTGTGAAGCAGGAGAAATCAATCTCCACTTTGCCCCATTCCTTCCTCTGCCTTTTCTGCAGGAGAAGGGACATTTGGAAGAAGGAATTGGACACTCAGCTCAGCACTCCACTCTGCTTGCTTTGAGACCTGCCTGCAGCGAGCAGATCTCCTGGTGTGGCCCTTTATGCATGGTGAAAAGAAACTTCTCCATGTTGAGAGCCCTCCAGGCGTCCAGCTGTGTCCGTGATGGTGGCGGCATGTGCTCTTCCACGGCTACCTGCTAGACATGGCTGCAGACCTAACCCATGTTCCAGGCAGGCTTAGAAGCAGAGTCTAGTGTTGACGTTGCATTCTCTTAATCTAGTAGACCCTACAGCTCTCTTTATTTGGTTCTAAGATGAGGGAGGAAATTTACTTACAGATACCCTCAAGTTTCAATGTTCCCCATATTTAGCTAAAGGCCAGAGAAACAAAATGAGCTCTTCAGGGTTACATTGTTAGATCCAACAACCGGAATCCAGAATTTCTGCCCAGTTCATCTACTCCTTACAGCAGAATGTCTGTTTTCTCCTGAATAAGGGTCTAAGCACATGGCTTGGACATTTTATATAATTTTCATATGTAGTCACAAAAAAATAGCAAGTTTGACTGTTAATAATTCACTTTGATATGTAAATTTAGCTTTAGCATGGTATGTTAAGGTAAATGGAACATTATCATGGAGATTGTATATTCATAGAGCTGACTTCAATTTTGTCTAATAATGACAAATGAACGTTAATAAAACATTCATAAGGAAAACTGTATATTCAAGAAAATCATTTTATAGGTCGTGGCCAGGATCTAAAGCTTAATCTATGTCACAGGTCATGCAAAGGTTTTTTTTTTTTTTTTTTTTTTTTTTTAAAGTGAATGTAAATGATAAAACTCTCCAAAGATAACATGATTTATTATTGCCTCCATCTAATGACATATTCATGCTGGGTGGTCATGCATTGAGCGTTTGTTATCATGTTCCACCTGTCTTGCTTCCTCCTTCCCTGAACTAATATCAGGTAGTGAAAAGTTTTCATGTAGAGTGTTGTCCTAGGGTACTCAATAAACTTTGCTGTATTTGTTAAATAATTCTGCACTTAGAGGCCTTAATTGCTTACATATATACAACTTCCAGGAATGGGACTAAAAGAAATCAATCTCTCTCCCAGTATACAATATTCTCTACACTATTCCTGAAAATATTCTTACATGTGTATCTTCTTTATTTGATACACGAAGAAAGTCCTGGCTTGCCTCTAAGAGTCTCCCACATTATAACAGTAATATCAACAACGATACTAGTCTTGCCTTTCTAGTGTAAAGATGAACAGACTCTTAAATATTAACTAAGTAGCACACAAGCTAGCTTTTTAATATATTTATTTATTTAAAAAACAAAAAAGGAAATTACGTAGATAGGTGGTACAGAATAAATGTGTGAATTATTTCAAACATTTATGTCTATAAATCTGCAGGATCTATCTCTATTTATTAACAGAGAAATCTCCAAAAGACCCAAATAAGTAGTCTCACATTCGACTAGCCTGGGTTGCTATTATGTGTGATGCCTCAGTGAGACACTGTGTAATGGGAAGTGTTGGCCCCTTGTACTTTATGGTGGACAGCGATGCTTCCTGTGTTTGTGCAAACTTCAAGTAACTATAACGACCACCACAAATCCAGTTTTCCAGACCTTATCAAGTGCATCCTGGACACAAACCATAATAAACTGACTGAGTTTAATTATTCACCAACATCAGAAGTTATACGAGGTCTCAGAGAACGTACAGAACAGAAAATAACTTTAATGTATGACTAAGTTTTTAAAATCATGATGTTACTTCAAGCAAAAAAAAAAAATATTAGTACTAATAATTTAGTATTTTTTACCTCTGACCTTTGGATAGTTCTCTAAGCACAGGGATAGCATCTGAGTTATTCTGGGGTAACCCAGCATGTAGTCATCTTCTTGAATCATAGGTGTTCAAACAATCATTTTATTGTATTACTATTATCAAAGCCTGGAGCAGGTGGTGATTTATCACAGCACACTTCTCTTTGCCTAGAAATATATAGGTATGTATTTATACAGCATACCTGTGCATATAGGATTATATATTACATATTGTTCATCAGTATATATCAACATCAAATGTACGTCAAAAATGTCCTGCAGCCGAATCTAAATCATTACAAGATTATTACATTTATTAGAATCAGCTAAGGAATCTCTATAGACATAAACTATTCATCCATTGTAGCACAAGCCAATCAATGTGGAGGAAACAAATCACTCCAGTCCTTGAGAACCACGGCCCAGGTTTTTGCTTCTGCTTTTGTGTAGCAATGGGACAGACAGCAAGTTACCGTGAGAGCAAGGAAGATGTGGCTCCTCCCCAGCTACCGTCTACTTTGTCATTCTCTACTGATATTACCCTAACAATTACAAAGCCATCAGAATGAGATTTGCTTTTATTCATTGGTCTCATGAATGAAAAAGCACCAACATCTTTTTCTGTGTAGACACCCAATATTTCTTGATGTCACATAGTTCACAGAAAAAAAATGAAAGGCTCACTCCTAACCTACATAGAAAAAAATGCCACATGTGGACTAGCACATTTTTCTATGAATTAACATTGCTTTCAGATTCGGATATTTGTCATTTATTTTGTGTATGGAGTGTGTAGCAGGTGTGCGTGTGTGTGTGTGTGGTGTTTTAATCTTCTTCTGGTGGGGATGTTGTATTTACCTTTTTATCCCCTGCAACGATGTACTGCTTGGAATGTGACAGAACGTACTACCTATTTGTTTGATGGGTTAGAATTGTATTAAGATGGACTGGTAATTTTGATTCTGTACCAAAGTTACTGACTGATGTAAGTATAAAATCCTCGAAGATTATAAAAGATTTTCTTTATTTAACTGAGACCTCCTAACCTAACAAACGTATTACTAAATTCATTTACTGTCACAAGTTTCTGCTGTGACTTCTAGTACCTTCCATCACGGTACAGAGGAAATTGGATTCAAGAATAGCCAAGAGGAGCAGTTAGGGAAAATGATGCAATTTCAGGTGCAATATTCTATATGAATTACCTTCTCTTAACAGTCATGAGAACTCAAATTCTCTTGCCCTACGTGCTGATATTAGATTACATTTTTCAAACTATCCCAATATTGCTGAATCCTTGTTCTTTATTAAATGTTACTTGACAGTAAACAATATGCCAAATTTCCATATAAATGAACTACCTCACAACCAAATTAGCTTTAGTTTCCAGGATTTGAGTGATATTTATGTAAATTCTAATTCTGGAGATATCTTGTTGTTTCGTTGTATTTCCTTAGAGTTACAGATAAAACTCCATTTTCTAAAGCCACATAGTTGATTTTACTAAGTGCTTCTGAGTAGGATTGTGAATAGCCAGTTATCTTCCACTACACAAACAGTACTATATTTTTGGATTCTCCCTTTTAAATCTAGGACATACATGTTTCTTAACCTTTCCTGTAAAGCCTAAAAAGGAAGAAAGCTTTGCACACGTGTTTCCCAAATCCTCAGCTGCAATCCTTAAGCAAAATATATTAAAATTATACAGCTATTACCCAAAATATGTCTCATGGAAAACAATGCATTTTCTTTCAGATAGTTGGTTATAAAGACAATTCCTAAAAATAATGTAATGACCTATGCATTTATATTTTTTCTTTCGAATACAAATTTTTCTAGTCCTCCTTTATGTACCATTAAAAGTGAACACAATGTTATTTACCAAGTATTACATTGGATGCAAAATTAATATACAGAAAAGACAACTGCATTTTTAAGCACTAGCAAAGGCAAATGAAGAACAAAATCAAATGGTCAAGATGGTGAAACAATGTCTCTACTAAAAATACGAAAAAATTAGCTGGGTGTGGTGGCAGATGCCTGTAATCTCAGCTACTCAGGAGACTGAAGCAGAGAATTGCTTGAACCTGGGAGGCAGAGGATGCAGTGAGCCAAGAGGGAGCCACTGCACTCCAATCTGAGTGACAGAGTGAGACTCTGTCTCAAAAAAAATAATAATAATAATTTGGAAAAAAAAGAGAAAAGCAGAACTTGGGGCCTTATGCTACCAGTTATCAACATTTATTCCAGAAATTAATTTGTTAAGACTCTGAATGGCCGATGCAAGGAAAGACAGCTAACCAATGGGCAGAACAGAAGTGAAAAGCAAACCCACACTGCTCAGGGCAAGGGGAAAAGGACTGATTTCTCAATAAATGGAACTGGGTCAGTTGCATGTTCATATAGAAAAAGTAACCTGGATTCGTTATAATTCTACAGAGATGACAGATCTGAACTTGAAAGATGAAACAAATTTCCAGTAACCAATCACAAGAGAATACTCTACGACGTCTTCTGAGGCAACTATTTTTAAATCAAAATACAAAAGGTACTAACAATAAAAGAAAAAATATACCAACAGCCTAAACATATTAAATTTGAGAAATTCTGTTCAAAGCTTTAGCCAGAAAGTGAGAAAAGATCATCATAATTGGCTCATCCACCAAGATTTGTGTACAGAATATACAGACATCTTACAAATCAACGAGAGAGAGACAGACAACCCATGAAGTGAAAAAAAAGTAATTGATTTGAACTGACTCTTCCTAGAAAGAGATACCAAATCATCAATCCAATAAACACACACAGTCATTCAACTTCATTAGCAGTCAGAGACATTCAAATAAAATCACCATGATGAGAAAATACAACATCCCCACTAGAATGGTTAAAATACAATTTTAAAAACAAGAAACATGCCATATATTGGTGATTTTGTGGAACAACTGGAAATTTCCTATGCTATGGTGGTATTACAAATCAGTAGAATTATTTTGCAAAACTATTGGACACTCTCTGCCTTGGTTGAGCACATGCATACACTATGAGTGGACAACTGCATTCTTAGGCATATACCCAATATTCACCCATGGCTAGAATGTTCACAGTAGCACTATTTGTAACCTTTGCAAACTGAAAATGAGGTAAGCGCCCATCAGGGTTATAAATAAGTTGTGGTATGTTCACAGAATAAAATACTACACAGCAATGAAAAGGAACACGTTACAAATGTGCACAATAATGTAGGTGAATGTTACAAACGTAACTTTGTGTGAAGGAATCTAAAAGCCAAACGATGCAAAATCTACAGTGTCATTTATAGAATGTGTCAAAATAGGCAAATTAGTCCAAGAGAATGGGCTACCCCTGAGTTGGGACTGATGATTTCAAGAGCATGCTAGTGTCTTATGGGAGTAATGTTCTGCATCTCGGCCTTGTAAATTTCACAAACTCTCTGTGAAAGTTTATTGACTCTAAATAGCTGATATGTGGACACTTCTACATGCATATTTTATTCTGAACTAATAAAACACCTGAACATATCTGAGAACCACTGACATAAATGTGTCTTGACTATTTACTGTAAGAATTCCCTAAGAATTCTTAGTGTAAATAACAAAGTAAAAATAACCACATCACACTTAAAAGCTCAGGCCTTGGAATTAAATTGCTGGGTGGAAATGCAGGAAATGCAACTTACTAGATACGTGTCCTTGAATGATTCATTTGACCTGTAATTTTTCTCATATTGAATATTGAAATAAAGTATTTCCAGTTCACATGTTAACTGTGAGAACTGAATGACATAATATAAGATACACAATGTCCCAGGCACTCAAAAAGTCAATTAACATGAGGTTTTCCAGCTATCAATATATCATAGTTTTAAATTGAGTGTATGTGTGTGTATATATATGTATGTGTATGTTTGTGTATATATGCATGCTTGTGTATAAGTGTGTATATATGTATATGCACACATACATACATTTCCACTGCTCCTTTAAATGAATCATGAGGCTTTATGTACCATTTAATAACTAAAGCAGTGAACTGATGTCTTCAAGGAATAGTTTGCAAAAATTAGTATTTTTTGATATCAATTGATAATATCAATTATTAATTAGTATATATTATAATTGATAATATCAATTACTAATTAGTATATCTTATAATTGATAATATCAATTACTAATTAGTATATCTTATAATTGATAATATCAATTACTGATATTTATTTACACTAACTTCTATCAATCATGTATCATGTATTATGGCACAGTTATGATTTATGGCATGAAAAGTGATTCATTGAAACAACTGAAACCAGTCATCTTAAATCCATAGTGAAAAAGCAGCTTTTAAATCTAGTTAAACAATACCATTAACAAGTACTGATCAGAGGAATAAATGCATTTAACAATTTTGATAGAAAAGAGGAAAACAGTAGGGTTTTTAATATTTGTATTTAAATATAAATTAAATACATGTTAAAATATATGAATATAGGCATATGTTTTTAAATACACATAGAGATAGAGCATGCACATACTGAGATAAATAGACACACTTAAAGGTCAGAATTTACTAAATATTTCAGTTTTCATACAAAAGATAATGTTAATTTCTATATCAGGGTTTCAAAAGCATTATTTTCCAATAAAGGTAAATAGCAAATTGAAAAAAAATTACCAATGTCACTTTCATATTTATCATAAGAATATATTTAAGGATAATGAACTCAGGTGGCTTTACATTTATTTTTTAAGCAGGTTTGTTTAACAAGCCTTCCATTATCCTTTGATAGGCCTCTCATAGCAAGTCTAACCTGTCTTCTACTTAACATATAATGGCCACTTGTGATTGTTATATAAAAGATTATATGTGCAATATATAAACTTGCATAAAGTAAGGAACTAATTCCCTATAAAACTGTTAGAGACATGATGCTTCCCAAAAGTGGCATCTTCTAGTACAAATCTTGGGTACAAGGGACACAGAAAGGCACCAGAGAACAGAAATCACAAGTGCCAGCCTGAGCAGGGCCCTGAGGTAGCATAAATTCACACCTGGCTTCTCTTCATTCAGAGGTCCCAATGCTGCAGTCCCTCAGGACTCTGATATACCTAGGTGTGGAATTGCACACATACACATGAAAACATCAGTGAGAATTCATTTGTCCTGATTTGGTTAAATAAAAAAAACATTACTTAGTGTTGACCAATAAATTCTGGATATTCTTCTCTTTTAAATTATAATTTTAGTACTCACTCAACCGAGAAAATGTCCATGACTGGCCTTAACCTGTATAAAATCTATAAGTAAATAATGATTCCAATCCCAATAGCATTCACCTCCATTTTGCACCCTTTGGTAGGCTACGTTAGGAGAATCTCTACTTCGTCATAGTGTGTATATCAAAATACCAAGGCTGCAAATTTTGCTAACATAAAAATTATAACTTTTATATTAAATGCCTTCTGAATGTGTGTATGTATATATATATATATATATATACCTATTCAGAAGGCATCATACATATACATACATATATATATATATGCACTTATCGAATGAGTAAGCTCTGAAATAAATGTACCTATCTCTAATGGACCTAGCTTCTATGATTCTATCATGCTTATAAAGCAAGTCACTTCTCATACACTCGCTGGTCAGATACATTTGTTGAAACTGCATAGCTTGTTAACAAGATCCCATCTCATTACTTTATTAGCATTGAGTTTATTAGGAGACATTCACACGTCAGAAAAGTGGACAATTCCTTATGGGAGACTATTTATTAGTGTTCACAGAAAATCCTGAAAAGCCTCTGGCATCAGACAGGTGTGAGTTATAGAATCAATCTGACCTTTTCAGGGGTTTGTCAGTATTTATTGGCACACTTAGTGACATTTATATTGTTAAACGATAATATAAAAGCTTGAAGCCACCAATGGAGTAGTGATGAGGACAATATCCCTTCACAGGATGCTATAAATTATTTGAAAAAGCTCAAGTACAAATTTCCGCTTTTCTCAGCGATGAAAATAAACTCTTGAAAAATGTCTCTAGATGGTCTGTTCTCTCGGAGGACTAGGGAAGAAAGAACTGATGCTCCACCTAGTAATGAAATTAGGCAGAGTCATCATCCAACATCTGAATCGGCTATGATGAGTGTCTGCTCTGTAGACATTCAATCTACCCACCTATTATCTTATTATCCTTTCACTCCTTGCTTTCTGTTCTCTATTCCCCCTCATTCTTCTCTCCATCTTTCTCAAGCTCACGGAAATGCACGTGTGAGCTCATGAACTTTCAGGCACTCATGAATATCAGCCCCTTCTCCAACTCACAAACAAACTGAAGTCAAGTTTATTTATAACGGAAAGCTGAGTTTCTCAAACAATCAGCTCTAGAATAAAAATGTGTCTGACCTGGCAAACGTCTCCGTGAACAGAACAGTTTGCTCTTTTGCTAAATTTTTGTAAATAGGAGTAAAGTTTGTCATTAATCTGTGAATAAATATAAATTGATAAAAGTTGATAAGTTATGGGCATAAATCACAACAAATATTAATGATTCAAATTATATATATATGTGTGTACATATATGTGTACAATTATATGTGTGTATACATATATATATGAATCATGTGTACATATATATACACACACACACATATATTTTTTTTTCTTTTTTTTTTGTTTGAGACAGAGTCTTGCTCTGTTGCCCAGGCTGGAGCAGAGTGGTGCGATCTCAGCTCACTGAAACCTCTGTCTCTCAGGTTCAAGCAATCTCCCACCTCAGCCTCCCGAGTAGGTGGGATTATAGGCGTGCATCACCATGTCCAGCTAATTTTTGTATTTTAGTAGAGATGGGGTTTCACCATGTTGGCCAGGCTGGTCTCGAACCCCTGACCTCAAGTGATCCGCCTGCCTCAGCCTCCCAAAGTGGCATGGGCCACTGCACCAGGCCCATTATATATTTTTTAAACAAACTATGATGCTAAATTGGTTATGTGCTAGTTGTGGCAGCAGCGATTTAGAATGTAATCGATTCAACAAATTCTTTACAAGGCCAGATAATAAATATTTGGGTTTTGTCAGCCATACTGTCTCTGTCACACTACCCAACAGTGCTGCTGAGGTTTGAAAGCGGGCCACAGACAGCACACTAACGACTGAGTGTGGCTGTGTTGCAGGAAAACTTTATTTACCAAAATCCCTGGAGTCAGATTTGGCCCGCAGGCCACAGTTTGCTGAGCGGGGAGACGTATCTTCTAACGACAGCTACTGATGATTCAAAACCTACTACACGTGAGACACTTACGGAAGCCTTAATCAGGTGCCTCTAAGATGGCTGTCATCAGCCCTAGTCTCTGGAGGGGACAGACTTACAGACAGATGTACAGCCAAAGATCACAGAAGGAGGGAGGGCAGAATAGAGATTCAAACCCAGATCTAATTCCAAACGTTCTGCCCTCAGTGGCTACACTATACTGGGTCTCACATGATACTGATTCACTGAACATAAACAAAGCCAATCATCAGGGGACCCAGGTCATTTTTCAGGGAAATGCATGTCTGCAGATAAATACATTACAAGACTTAGAGAAGCATTGATCACTTGGCACCACAATGACTTTAGTGACCTTTCAAACTCTGCCCCACACATTTTCCCACCTACACATCAAGACACAATCCCGCTTGAGCTGAGCCTCTGAAAACTAGAGGTTGAGAGTTCTACCAAAACTCTATTGTGTGAGTGAGGCTGGTGGCACGCGTAGAGGGTATTCCAGCTGCTGAAGAGTTCAAGCTCCCAGAGGCGATCAGCGTCAACAAGGAATATCTCAGCCTTGAGAAGGACATCAACGTTCTTGCACGGCAGTGGCGACAGAGCCACCTGGGAGGCCCAGGGTAGTTGCCCCCCATCGCCAGGTGATGTTTTCTGAGACATTTTCAGGAGAGCAATAGAAGCAAGATAAATCAACAGCTCTTTCCAGATGCATCTAAGAACAAGTTATCTTCTACTCTGTCTGAAACGTACACACATTACAGACCCTATCCATGAAAGTGGGGTTAATTTTGTTCTAGATGCCCAGTTCTCACCTCTGGCTGAACATTAGAGTTGCCTGTTTTTGTAAACATGAATGTCCAGACTTTAATCTCAACCAATTAAATTAGAATTCCTCTAGAACAAGGCCAAGGAAATTATGTTTTAAAGCTCCCCAGGTAATTCTAACATAAATAGAGAGTTAGGAACATTGTTCCATACCTAGAGTTAAGAGACAATACCTGTGTATCTGAGATATGCAGATATCACAGTTTTGGAGGGAAATAGCTTTGATCTGTGGACAGAAAAAACTCAGATTACTATAATATCTCACTAAATGAACTGAGTGTGTGGTATCAGAAAAGGCATTTTGCTTCTATCTGCCTCCATTTGTTCATTTGTGCAAAGAAGAAATTAAATATCCAAAGACTTATTCATGTTTTTATGTAGACTGAACAAAATAATGAAAACTCAGTTGACATCAGTTACAATTAGGTAACGAATACTTTTGATAGCAATACTTAAGAAAACAGAGAAAACATGCCTGTCAGGATTCTTATCTGGTTATTAGAGGAGTCCAACTTCTGGCAGAGAAATTAATTGAAAGCACAAAAGATATTAGAAAATACTGTATAGTTATCATTTTTCTGCAATATCATTAATTAAAAACAAATGCTCCTTTGCCTAAGTGGGATAACATGGATAACTAACATCATTTATATGCAATGTTTGTCATCCCATAAAAATTATATCATACCTGACCTAAAAACTTCAAATCAAAACCTAGAGAAAAAGTTAAGAGTCATAAGCAAAATGTGGTGATCTGCTAAATACACCCAAATGCCAAGCCCTTGTTAACATAAGCCTGACACTTTGATCTTCAAGGCAAGTATTTGTATCCAAATTCAAAGGATGGTGATTACTCAGTCAGATGAGCTGTAAAGAAGCTTGATAGAGAAGCCTATTTCATTCCATACTGAAACCTTCTTTTACCTTAATGCAAGGTTCATGTGCAAAATGCATAATTAAAAAGAAGCGCCGTTTAGGAGATGATTATCTGTTAGCTCAAATGAAACCAAAGCGCTTTGCTAGCTCCCCCATCTGACCTTGTCACGCCTCTTGTATCAAGTACCAGCTGGAAAAAGCTGAGCTAATAATGGCCCAGCTGCATAATCTAACAAGATCTTTGTGATACAAGCAAGGTCAAGTGCTCTATCATGTTGAGATTAATCTCATTGTGCACTGAGAGAGAAAGAGGCTGCCGGGACAGAGATGGTGCTGCTGGCTGGAGATCTTATTGAGTCCCAGTCTCTGGGACAACAAACCGACCTTCCAAATACATAGCTCTTCTAAAATGAGCTAAGAAAGGTACTGTTCTAGAAAATGAAGCCCTCTGTCTGTAAATGTATTCCATTTCCGTGTCTTCAATATCAATGGTGATTTCTATCATATAATTAAAAGCATATCTTCATACCATTTAGGTTTATGTGAAGGTTTTATTAATTGTATTCTATTTAAATAAACTTTATCCTTTATGACCAAAAGTGCTTACCAACTCATTCAACTGCCATAATTGTTGTCATTTCCTACAATAATTCTTAAAAGGAGCTGAATATGTTAACTATTTTTTCTGCTGATGACCAATTCATTGGTTCCTGCAAGTTAGAAGTTTTACTTCCAATGATTCAGATGAAAAATCACTGTTTAGAAAAGAAAATGAAGTGTTAAGATGCAAGATTCTATCAAGACTAATTTAGCAGCAGTAATAATAATTATCACATTTAATAATGATAAATTAAAGAGAGGTTTCTTAAATGTTTTTCTAGAAAAGCATTGTCATTTTTTTCAGAGGTTAAAGAAAGGATAATCTGCCAAGTCTTACAGTATTAAAACAAATTTTGCTTATATTATTTAAAATTTTAATATTTTTTACTAAAACATTAAATAACGCCTTCCAGATTGTAGTCATTAGTTGATATGCTTCTGATCTTTTTATATATATATATACACACACACACACACACATATATACACACACACACACATATATATACACGTGTATATGCTCATTAGGTCGTAAGATATATGTATGTACACACATATATGTGTATATATGTATATGTGTGTGTGTACATATATATCTCTCTATATATGCTCATTAGGTCATAAGTTCACTCAGCTGAAAGTCTGCAGAGGAAATCGAGATATTGGATGTTGGTTCTATCTACTGCCTACCTGCAAAATGAAACTGAACCTGGACTTCCTATGAATTGAGCTCTGGGTTTTGTGAAATAGACTTATGTATAGTATCACCTTAAGCATATGAAAGACGTAGAGAATGACATAGGTATTCCATAGTCTTCTGTTGCAAATTCTTTATTTCTCTGTTGACTATTTTGTATTCATGAAATAAAATATTACCAAAGGTCAAAGGCACTGAAATATCAAAATTACTTTCTGAGTTGGGCATGATGCCACATGCCCGTAGTCTCAGATACTTGCATGGCTGAGGTGGGAGGATCACGTGAACCCAGGAGCTTGAGACAAGCCTGGCAACATAGGGAGACCCCTTCTCAAAAAATATAAACTTTTTAAAAAAACTTTCTGAATCCCAAATGATCATTGCATTTGTGTGTTTTCATTTTAGGACAAATTAGATAATCTGACAGTATAACTTCGATAGTTTATTATTGGGTGTATGGACTAGTACTTCTTTTGCAGCATTGTGATAACTAGAGTATCATATTCCCTAAGAAGAATACAATTTTACTTTTAATAAAAGATAAGAAATATTCTTGTTGCTCCAACTTGCAAAGAAACATCAGATATTTTGCTGGGTTTTAATTCTGATTTACTTGAAAAATGTTAATATTAATGGAGAATTGCACACATGAATTCAACAGGCACTGGGCAACATTTACTGCTTGGTAGGTATTTTACTCGACTATAGAAAACAAAGACAATGGGGACATCAGCTGCACCCTGAACCAGCTCCCAGTGTCTTGGAGGAGACTGAGGATTCCAGCCGAGTGAGGGAAGTTTTGAAGATGAAGGAAAGCACTGAGGCACACTTGCAGGACTCGGTGGAGGACAAAATAACTTTTATCACTCAGAGGATAAAATAATTGATAACATATAAGGTTTTTATAAAGATTTCAGGAAATAAAGCACGTGGCATATTTTTCCAGTTTCAGAGGAAAGGAGCGTATTTCCAATCCCGAAATTTAATAAAACCAATTACTCCAAATGAGTCCTGCCCCAGAAAACATTTAAAGGAAGAGGCTGGGAGTGTGATGCAGATGAGCATGTGGCTCTGACGTTTGTGCTAATGTTTAAGCGAATTTTTGTTCTTAGACATTTCCAGTGACTAAAAGACAGTAATATCTGTTTTTATAAATAAAATGCTCATATTCAGTAAGTATACACATTGAGAGGATAAAAGAGCAAGATTTCTTGAGGGTCTCATATGTGCTAGCTACTGTCTCCTAGGATTCTCTCAATAACATGTGAAACGGATGTTATGGACATTTTCTAGCTAAGGAAAATGAAGGCCATGAAATAGTTGAGCAGCTTTCTTGTTTTGTTTTGTTTTATTATTTTGAGACAGGATCTCACTCTGTCATCTAGGCTGGAGTGCAGTGGTGTGATCTTGGCTGATTACAACCTCCACCTCCTGGGCTCAGGTGATCCTCCCTCAGCCTCCCAAGTAGCTCAGACCACAGGCGTGTGCCACCATGTCCAGCTAATTTTTGTATTTTTCTTTGTAGAGACGGGTTTTTGCCATGTTTCCCAGACTAGTCTCAAACTCCTGGCTAAAGTGATCTACTTGCCTCAGCCTCCCAAAGTGCTGGGATTACAGGTGTGAGCCACCGTGTCCATCCTGAGCAGGTTCCTGAAATTAGGTCAATTTGATTCTGAAATCCATCCAAGGCCAGGTGTGGTGGCTCATGCCTACAATCCCAGAACTTTGGGAGGCAAAGGTGGGAGAATTGCTTGTACACGGGAGTTTGAAACCAGCCTGGACAACATACCAAGACTCCATCTCTTAAAAAAAAAAAAAAGCCAATAGTGGTGGTGCACACCTGTAGTCTCAACTAGTTGGGAAGCTGAGGTGTGAGGATTGTTAAGCCCAGGAGATCCCGGCTGCAGTGAGCCGTGATCACACCACTGCACTTCAACCTAGGTGACAGAGTAAGACCTGTCTCAAAAAAAAAAAAAAAAAAAAAGATTAATTCTGTCTCCTAACACAAGTCTCCCAGGCAGTACAACACTGACAGAAACTGAATCTCTGCCTCATGCTTTCATTACTATGTAATTTAGGCACATCAGTTATTTCTACAAGCCAAATTCCCTCATCTGTAATGGTAACCTATTAAAGCTTGCCCAAAAAAAGGTTACTGACATGTTTATATTCATATGATTTACAAAATTATAAGAACACTAAACACTTAAGAGCAAAATGAAAATGAACGTTTTCCAGCGTCCAAAAGCACAGCATCAGTTACTTCAATGTTAGCACACAATACTATCACCAGCCTGATAGTCACAAAAAAAAAAAAAAATTAAGGAAGGTCACACTCGGGTCAGGTTCATTGTGTGTGTGCTTTTCAAAGTATCTTCTTCCTATTCAGGCAGGACAGATACATAAGCTCGACGATAATATCAGTAAAAGTGAAAAGTAACAGCCCAAATATTTGAGGCATTTAGACTGCTTCCAATGTGTAGCCCTATTTTACAAGGTTAAATTAAAGTGCTGAGGTCAAGCATTTACTCAGATACCTGAACATTCAATAATCCAGCACAAAGAACAACTACACATCACTCACCATTAATTGCTGAAAAGGGAAACTGTCTTCAGCCTACCTCTTCAGGAAGATGTGTGGGGAATGTATTATGCTTTCTATGTCTTATCATTTACCTACACAGATCATCAAGGAGAATTTCCCCAAAGCTTGTGAAGTCATAGGCTTCATAGCTCCTCATTCATTCAGGCCCCAACTAAGTTCTGCAAGGGGATCTAACAGACCGTGCATCCAATCCTACGTTAAAGGAATTTTGTGAAAATAATAATAGGAATAATAGGAATAATAAAAATAATATTACTCTAAGTAAAACCAGTTAAGTCTGTTCTCTCCACACTCCAACTTTCACTCTGGTGCACTTCAGTACTGTTGCTTGGCACGTCGTGGGATTTTGAAGACTGGGTTCAAAGGGAATTAAGTAGGCACTTATTTGAGTATATTTAGGCAGCTTTGTGTGTGTGTGTGGTTTTTTTTTTTTTTTTTTTTTTTGCCATTTCCGTGCATTATGAAGTTATTGCTAGCCATCCTAGGACAATCTGGACAGTCTTCTACGTGAACTCAGCTGAGCCACGATGCCCAAGTGCAGGTTCTGAGAATGCGCTCCACGGGCCAGACACAGAGCCGGCGAGTGGGGAGGATGGCAAGGATTGATGTGGACAGAGCAAGAAGCCTCTCTGTGAAATTAACTTGAAGGAAGTTTTCTCAAGTCTGACCACAGTGATTAAACAAAAACATATGACATAACAATCATGCTTCAGTTGTCACACTGGAAATAACTTGTCAATAATAGTAATATGGATTAAACAAATTTGACCAAGTATGCTGGAGAAATGCTGGAATTAGCTTTCTATTATCTCTGCAAAAAATATGACAAAATCATCCTCACACAAAAAGGTAACCAAAGAGTTTTTAGCCAAAGCTGTGGGGAAAAAAACATGTTCCCAGGGAACATCAGAAATAAAGTGACTAGAAACTTCTTAAAAAACATTTTTTCTTCGTATATTTGTAATATTTTTAGCCTATAAAATGTGTAATTTGTTGTGATTTCTTGTCTTATTGTAAAGAAAAATTTTATGTCCAAAACTAATAATATAATATTCACAATTTTATATATATTTTTTCTTACAGGATCATCAAAATTGTATGACCTTGAAGCTTAACAAAATCTGGATCACTCCCTAAAACCTATGAGGACAGTATGAGATAGCTTGTTCCAAAGGATAAAGCTAAAGCAAAACCAGAACCCTTGTTACGATTTTTTTTACAAATCAAATTTACAAATATTATGAAACCAAAGGCAAATGCCACTGCTCTACTTCCTCTGCACCTGTCTGGCTCCAGTCTCATCTCCACCATTGGACTCTACTTACTGTGTGTGGTGTCTTGCTCTGAGTTAGGAGAGGTAGTCAAGGAAATGGCCATGTCCTCAAAACACAACAACCGCAGCAACCACCGTGGTTAACAATGCAGTCATCACAATAAGCATTAGCATTGGCGTTGTAATTGAGCTCATTCAAACAAAGCTATCTTCAGTAGAGAATTTCCCCTACAGAGAGCATGCACACTTTGATTTTACCTGTTGCCAGACTGATCATTTCTTCATGAAAATAGTAAAAAGAACACACCCCCGGGTGGAGATTTAAGATGTTAATGAGACACGAAATGCATGAGCAAGCATGTACAGTTACCGCACATGTGCACCCAGAGGACCACTCAGAACTTGCTTCCTGGCAACACCTCTTCCCACCTCCTTACGAATAATAATGTAAAACTCCCACAAAGGGAGTCTCCATAGTGCTGGTCATTGCTGCCTCATCCTCATGAGCTGCAAGCCCTGAATTCTCTCTCTCAGGGTGTACTGTCTATTCTGCGCCTCACTTAAAAATAGTCTTTTTCCTTTGCAAAAAAAAGTACTCTATGCTGCACTTCTTTGGCTGTGTGTCTTTTGTTTGAATTGTTTTAAACTGAGAATACAGGAACCCAGGTATCACAACAGCAGTCAACAGCTCCAGTCCCATCTCCACACTGTAATCTACTTCCTGTGCAGCTGTCTTGCTCCAGTCTCATCTTCACCACTGAAAGCTTTGCTCTGGATTTTTTCTATCATGAGGAGTAAATGGATATTGCAACTCAAGAGGGGAGACATCCCCCATGGCTTTGACATTTCCAAAAACCAGCATAATTTTACGTTTTTTCAATTAAAAGAAAATAATCTTGAATTATCTTGAGCCCTCAAATATAGCACGGCAAGTAGTTTTATAATTTGCTGAATTAAAAAAATAATAATTCTAGGATCGGTTCCTCAAAAGTGCACCTAAAATAGATTTCTACATCCTATTGATTTGTTGCCTGTATGGGGCTATTTACAGAAAATAAATGCTTAGTGCTAAGGCTGAAACAAGACTTCAGTGTTAACCTAACAAGAGAGTCTAATTGAAAAGTGCATTGATCCTTTTTCCTGCCTCCAACTATATGAATTAGTTTCTTGATTAACTAGAATTACTAAGGAAGTGTCTCTGCTTCCATGTGTCAATTAGAAGTGCATATGGCTGTTAAATATTTAGGTGCTCTAATTTAAATTCACTGACAAGGGTTTGCTCTGGCTCTATTTTAAAGGAACATTATTTTCACACCTCTCTTACAAATCCTATACAATTACAGTGGGTCCCTAGTATTCAAAACTGTACCATACAGATGACAATTTCCAATACGATGAATAGGGTAATTAGAAGAGTCAATCATGAATCTCCCATTTGGTTTGAAACCAGCTTAGTGGAGGCCATTTGTGAGGTATGTATTATTTGAACGGTATAGGTGGAGTACAGCCAGTGGTCATCATAAACATTCAAGGACTTCTTAACATATTAATTGTGATTCATGAATCACCTAGATGTTGGCCTTATCTCCAAATCACTAATTCAGAGACAACAATAAAGTGTCCTGTTGCTAAGAACATGGATTTTAATTAAAATAATTAGTGTTTAAAATAATCGCTGTGCTTACAACAACAAAGAGATGGTCTACTGCTTTCTATTTAAATTATGTAAAGCAAACCTATCTACGTTTATTAACATAGATTCATGTTTGACGTTACAACTGAGACAATTTATAACACAAGGGAAATATCTTATTTTATATACTAAATGAAATATTGTGTGATTGTGGGTTTCTTTGGCCCTATTAACGCAATAGTGTCAATCCACAATGTTTAAATCTTAGCAGACAGAAAAGAGAAAATCAATATTATTAGGCTTCTCTTCAATTTAAGTGTACCTTAGGAAATAAATATGATCCTAAAAGGACGTAAGCACAAGTAATAGGCATGTAGACTTACCTTTCTAATGCCCAAATATGTACCATTTAGTAAAGTCTCAAAAAGGGAACAATGCTATGCTAAATAATTACTGCATTTGATGCACACATAATTATAATCCAAGTATTTGTATTTAGTTCCTAACTTGTCCATTTATTTGCTTGTGCTTCCACTTATTTATTCATTCCTAATTCATTCATTTAAGAAATATTTCCTAGGGTCATAATTCTTCACACTCTCATTGTACCTGCCCTGTGAGCCACAGCTCTGACTTGGCTTGTTCCCTTCCAGGCAAGCCAGATGGGAATAGTCAGGTTAACTTCATCCCCAGAAGGTCTGTATGCACACTCAGGTGTGTGAGGCGCCTCCCACATAGGCACTTTAGGTCTGACTTGTCAAAGATGGTCCTTTTACCCACCCCTATTGCTGTAAATCATTCAGTGCAGTGCGGTTACTTCCAGAAAAAGAAAGGAAGAAATGACTGGGGAGCGCTGGACTCATGCAGCTGCTGATTTCCATTTAGACGTGTGATGGTAACTTCCTGATGGGCCCATCCTTGGGGCAGGTGGGCCTGGCTTGAGTAACAAGCCCGATTTGATTCAGTCAATGTAATATTAAGATGCAACAAAAATATCATCCAGAGTCCTGTGAGAAACATCTTCCAATTCTATAGCCTGGTTAACGTCACCAAAAATTTCTCAAAACAGTCCTTCCAGAACTTATATCTGTCTATGAGTGACATTGCCTTGGGAAAAATGCATAAATCTATTTCCAGATTTCCATATACTCACTTTGCTGAATTAGCAAAACATTAAGACTAATAGTCCAAAGAGACGTTAACAATAGTGATTAATCTTCGCATGGAAAATCCTACAAGTAATGTCTCCAAAATGTTGAACACTTGGGAGAGAAAGTAAATCGAATAAAATGCTACCAAATAATGTCTTGAGTATTGTTTTTAAAAAATTAAGAAATACATGTAAACAGCAAGTATATTGTCTGAGAGTCTGAAAGGATGGTCTCATAGTGACATCAAGTTTGAACCAAAAATAAATATTAGGAAAAAAAATTAAACAGCCCTTGTCTCTCACCTAATTCTATTTGATGTTTGATTCTCTGATAACAACCTGATCTCACAAATCACATCATCAATACTACTGAGGAAATCTGCTTCACATCACATCCTGGATAGCAATTCTAGCTGGCCATTCCTCTTGAGCAACTCAGTCGCTCTCTGGATCTAGTTTTTGTCGTTTATTAAATGAAATTATTGTACTGGAAGTTTCCGAATATTTCTTTCAATACTGGATGTATTCATGATAGCACTGAAATCATGGAGACCCAGCGATTTTAAAACAGGAGTCTGAATTTCAATGAGACAAGGATTAGTAGCACAATGGTGTCAGGAAGTTATCAAAACAAAGGAGTGAGATGACTCAGCCTACCCTTTCTACAGTGACAATGGTCATAGTGTGACTAGCAACTGTAATTATCTACACACAATAAGAGCTATGCGCAGGAGCAGTCAAATACTTGGGTCAGGTTTCTCTTACAACCAATGTGCTCTAACAGTGAGTCCTACATTTGAACACGCATGGGCCAATTCTAAAACAAAATGTTTCTAAAAGACCTGTTGATTAACTTTTAATTCAATTTATGATCTTAAAGTCATGCATATATAAGCTAACTTTTTATTTAATTTATGATCTTAAAGTCATGCATATATAAACTTGGAATGCTTACAGCCTGTGTACACTATAAGTTATATAAATAAATGCATATCAAACTGCATCAGTAAAAAAAGAAAAAAAAGCTATGAATTTTAAATAACACTAAACTGCCACTCAAAATGGACTGCTGTAGCACAAATCATCATCATAATCATTAATAATAGGATTATTATTATCAACTTCCTTTACCATGCCCATAATCCCATGAGGAAGTCCTATTAAAATTACTGCAAAAGCCTCCTCCATGAAACATTCTGTGATATCATTTGCTTTCCTTTGGCCCAAATGGGCTATTTGCTTGGTAAGTTCATCTCCATCATTTTTCTCATTAGCCTGAGGATATTAAAGTGCTGCTACGTATAGCCCATGGAATCTTGGCCGCAGAACAAATAAGGTGGCTATGTGGATGACACAGTGTATGTTTAGATATAGTTATATAACCATCAAATGAAGACACAAAATCAAAATCTAGTCACGGAGAACTGGAGAGCTCCTAGGAGACTCCCAGATCCCCAGTTTGACAATGCTATTTTTACCACCTAAATTATGTGCTTACAAACAAGGTATGGAGAGAAATACATTACAGTCGCCCTGACGCCCAACTTCTCACCATGCAGCAGAGCTTCTACCAGCTGAGTCAGAGTGGGGGCAACTATACTCCAGCAATCCCTGCAAGCCATCTAGCAACAAGCGTATGAGCATGGATAATTCCCCTACATACTGAGAAAATAAAAATAGCTCAGATAAAACTATTGCAAGACGCATGAATACAAAAAAAAAAGAAAAAAAACATTATTTGAACAATTCAAGGACAACCACTCTGATGTTACATGAGCTACGTGTGTAGCAAACTCTCTGTTACATGGCATGATCTGTTATGGGGAGAACGAAATGTTACTAATCAAGTGTCGTTATAAAGAATTGTAAAGGGTTTGATGACATGTGTGACATAACTGTACAAACTGTACAGTGCAAATGGTATAAACTGTAGCATCATAACTGTACAAAACCTACTGTTCCAGAGAGTACCTGGGAGTCTGTCATATCTTTGGGTGGTCACCATAAACAGAAATCTATCCTGTGATGGAATATGAAGATAGAAAAAGATTGGCCTGGGGGCTGAATGCTTACTAAATGAAAGGTGCACCCATCAATCATTCTGAATCCACACGTGGACCTGGCATTTGTTGGTTTGTGTCTCATTCAGAGTTCAGCATGGACAGGTGTAGGAATTCCTGAGCAGAAAATCCTACTTTTCTGCTACATACATATTTGAAGACCTTCTCTAAGACATTAACATCTTCCCTAAATTTAATTAATAAATTATCAATTATTTATTGATTGCTCAGGACATAGCTGATGAGCCCAATGCTTTGTTGGCCGCCTTAGGGGATACAGTCATTTTAAACTGTGGTGACTCTATTCAAGAACTTCTGCCCTCAAAAACTTTATGGGAAAACAAAAAACAAAACAAAACAAATGGGACCATACAGTGTATATTTCAGTGCTAAAATATGTGCTGGAAGCCGCAAAGGCTGTACAAGTCCACGGAAAGAAAACAATCGAGGTCAATAAAATGAGGAATAGATAGAGAAGGGTTCATCTTTAGTTTTAACATATGTGGACTGACTGGTGCCATGTTAGGTAACAAGGACACAAAGATTGCCAGTCCTGTCAAAGCTGGCCTAGGACAGGAAGCCAATCCACAATGAGCAGAGGATGGACAAGAGGGCTGGAGAGTGGGCACCAGTGTGGGCAGCCAAGGGAAAGGAACCCCCAGTCCTGCTAAGAAATGGGACTTCCAAGTACGCTTTGCAAAGGAGGTGCTACTTCAGAGCAGATGCGGGCTTGCTGGGCAGATTCTCTGTCCTGGCACAAAGAGTGGCTGCAAATGACCCATCTGGGTATGTTGACTAGTTCAGCATATTGGCCACATGGATTATATGTGGGGAGATGGGGTGGTATTGATCCAACCACAGAGGTGGGTAGAAACTACACCTGGAAGGACCCTCATTTTGGATGCTGTCCTAAGGAAGTGGAGAAACATCTAGGGATATTAAAAAGAAGGTTGTTGTAGTAAAATTTCTGTTTCTCAAGAATCAATATGGCTCCAACATAAGTATGTAGTGAAAGGAAAAGGTTTTGGAGGCTGAGAAATTACATAAGGAGGTGGCTTTTGTTATAATCTGGGCTAAAGATGACAAATAACTGAGCAACTGTCAGGTAGGGTGGCTGAGCTTAGCAGTTGGAGGAGCTGTATGAACAGCTTTCAGGGCACAATTTTGACCTGATTGGAAGGTGACAGTGGATAGCACCCCTCAGCATGACCCTACCACATGCACTGTGTCCTGAAAATGTCCATTTATTCAGTTCCTTTACTCCAAACCGTGAGTTTAAGAACTTGCTTAAAATGTGTCTTTAATGTGTAAAATATTTATAACTTAATTCCCACGGGAAGGGTAGTTTCCCTCCACTGGGCTTGTTGAGCTGCAGCTACAGCTGGTTGACACTGCAGCTGGGTGACACTAGCTAGGTGACACTGCAGCTGGGTGGCACTGTAGCTGGGTGACAGTGCAGCTGGGTGACAGGGCAGTTGGGTGACACTGTAGCTGGGTGACAGCGTGGCTGCATGACAGTGCAGCTAGGTGACACTGTAGCTGGGTGACAGGTAGCTGGGTGACAGTGCAGCTGGATGACATTGTAGCTGGATGACAGTGCAGCTGAGTGGCAATGTAGCTGGATGACAGTGTAGCTGGGTGACAGGTAGCTGGGCGACAGTGCAGCTGGATGACATTGTAGCTGGATGACAGTGCAGCTGAGTGGCAGTGTAGCTGGATGACAGTGTAGCTGGGTGACAGGTAGCTGGGTGACAGTGCAGCTGGATCACACTACAGCTGGGTGACAGTGTAGCTGGGTGACAGTGCAGCTGGATGACACTACAGCTGGGTGACAGTGCAGCTGGGTGACAGTGTAGCTGGGTGATACTGTAGTTGAATGACACTACAGCTGGGTGACAGTGTAGCTGGGTGACAGTGTAGCTGGGTGACACTACAGTTGGGTGACAGTGCAGCTGGATGACGCTGTAGCTGCGTGACAGTGTAACTTGGTGGCCCTGAAGCTGGGTGACAGTGTAGCTGCGTGACAGTGTAACTTGGTGGCCCTGAAGCTGGGTGACAGTGTAGCTGGGTGATACTATAGCTGAGTGCCACTACAACTGGGTGACAGTGCAGTTTGTAAGTAGCTGGGTGACACAGTAGCTGGTTGACACGGCAGCCTTCTGTTCCAGAGCTTGCTCTTCTCATTTCCGAGCATTACTTTTTCAGCCAGCTGCACGCTGTGCTCAGGTGTTTGCTTGATCTCTTTGAGTCCTTGTGCATCCAAAGACTATAGAGTATTAAATAAAAGAAGGTCTATAAAGGACAGATCAGAGCCTGAAACTTTATGGTTTTTCATTATTGCTAGCTGTCATAGTGTTATCATTATTGTCATTACTGTGGTAATAAGAGGGCTTTTAATAACGATTTTGTAGTAAAGAGATAATTTATAACCTGGAGTCCAAAATTAATGTATGTGTACTTTTAGGGGAGGGTCATGAATGTACTGATAACCAGTGAGAAATAGTATGTCCTCAGCATGCAAAGCAGATAATGTATTGATCATTCTTCCTGGCCAACAGGATTTTTACTTCAAGTGCGTAGTCATGTTCTTTCCCAGTTATACTGAGGTTTCTTTGATTTTTCCACTTTTTCCCTTTTTCTTTCTGCATCAGTGACACTCTTGCCAGCTTCAACCAAATATCCAATTTAATTTTTTCAAAGTGTGTTGATTGGAAGTGAAGAAGGGCATATTTCAGCACACCTTCATCTTCTCTAGAATCCGTGCAGATGCAGTTTTTGGTCTTACTCTAATGACTTCAAATTGTTTTCCACTCGGTAGATCTCACACATGCATTGCCAATTCTGAACCAAGGGAGCCAGGCTTTGGAACATGTACACCAACCTGCCGATCACATTTGCTCATAAAGTGGTGTCCTCGTTCAGGGAGCCTTGGGGCACAGATCTTTTGATAGTTTCTCTGAAAACCGCTGAAGTAAAACAGTGTCTGGCTCCTCCAATTTAGGTGCAGAATGTACTTGCGTTTAACAACTTTATTAGATTTTGAAATGGCCAAGAATGGAACAAGTGTCTTTACGTAGGTTTAATGCTTTTTGATGTGACAAGCTAACACAGTTTCTGGCCTCAAAGTGTGCTTTATTGAGCTCCTGGGGTGTTCACAAATATTCATTGTTTGCATCCTGATATTAACGTGGTTTTCTTATACTGCACTCTTCTCTAGTGCTTTTCCCATTAGATTATTTTAGATCTCACGCCATGAGTGTGACTGTGAACAGGAGGACAATACACGTATTTCAGTGCTTAGTATTGGCTTTAAATGGCTGTTTCTCTTATTCTTTCCCTCCTTTTCCTCCTACCCTATTCCATTTATTATAGATTGTTCTTCTTCTTTTGCAAGGATTTGTACAGATTGTTCCCAGATTCCTATTTATCTTGAAAACCAGCCTGAACACACTGCTAAGCCTTAATATGACAGAAGTAATACAACCTTCAGCCACTGTAGCAACATTGCTACTAATAAAACGGAGAATCTCACTTCCAATACGTCAGCGTTTTCTATGATTTTCAGCCCATTGACCACCTCCCAACCCTCATTCTAGGGTCCATTGATTAAGTCATGCCCTCACCCTTTACTGTCAACTCCTGTTACTCCAACTATTATGCAGTAAGGAGTTTTATGTTTCAAATCTTGGCTTTTTTGTTTACAAAAACATGCGATCTGAGGCAAATTATTAGATCTTTCTAAGGCAGTGGTCCCCATCTTTGTTGGTACCAGGGACCGGTTTCATGGAAGACATTATTTTCCATGGACTAGGGTGGCAGGGGATGGTTTTGGGATGAAACTTCCACCTGCAATCATCAGGCATTAGATTCTTGTAAGAAGCGTGCAACCTAGATCCCGCACATGCTCAGTTCACAGTAGCGTTCACCCTGCTATGAAAATCCAATGTCGCCGCTGATCTGAGAGGAGGCAGAGCTCAGGGGTAATGCTTGCTCACCACCACTCATCTCCTGCTGGGCACCCTGGTTCTTCACAGGCTGTGGACCAGTACCAGTCCATGGCCCTGAGATTAGAGACCCCTGCTGAGGAACACATTTCTTTATATCAAATAGAGTAGAGCTGTCTACTTGGCAACATTTTATGAGTATTAAATTACATAATGCACTGACTGGCCCATCTTGGATACTGAATAAATAGTAGCTACATCCAACTTTCCTTCCATCCACCAGCCGTTGATCATCCCTATCTCAACCATTTATCTCTTTCTCCGGTTTCCAGCTCTACCTCCCTGAACTCGGTGGACTCTGACCTCCTGAACACGCATTGTTTTATTCTCTCTAGCCTTACAATGAATGCAGGTTTGTGTGTTAGTAACGTGGCGTGTCGCCGACTACCTGGATTGGATAACTGCCTGCTGTCAGCATTGCTGCTGCTAGTCTGCTGAGCCAGACGGAAACCTTCTTACAGGCACTTTGGGGAAACCCAAATGAACTCTGCATGCAATTTAGCGACTGAGTATTCTTACCCTTCAATGTGACTCTGCACCAGTGGCCTCTAAAACTTACTCTTTGTCTCTGCCATGTCTGGTCAGAACTGGTTTTCTTGCCTCTGTTCCACCCATGTGTTTTTAGAATATCCAGATGAATTAATCTGTCCAGTTAAAAAAAAATTTCTCAACCTACAGGGTTTAACAAAACAATTATGCTATATCATTATCATAAGTTTTCCAAGGCCAGAGCATTAATATTAATGTGATATTAATATATACATTATGTAAAATATTACTCTCAAGAAAGCCTAAAGTGGTATTATTGATGCCAGAGAAGTATGCCTTTCATATACAGATACAGTAATTGCTGGCATTTTGTCCTGCTTCTGAATTTCAATGTGTAGATTATTATGGTGCCTTTTTCTTCATACATAGTTCACTACTGTTTTTGGCAACTTTGGGTAATGTGTCAGAAAACAAGGTTCTTGTTCATTACAAATTGGCCCTGGCTATCTTAATGATGTGATTACACATCAGATACAGCATCCTAAAAGAAGCCAACAGGACATCATCAACTTTCAGGTGTTGGACTTCACCACCTCCCAATTGAGTCAATATTTGAGCCTCTTGGATCAGTGCCATGGGTTACGGTTTCTTAGAGCTCTCAGAACCCTTTGGTAGTCTTGTTTATTAGGGAGTCATTGCCATATATATTTTTTTGCCTCCACAGGACACGTGGCACACGACCGTGTACCTCTTTGGTTCGCTATTTGTTTCTCATTTGGATTAAACCTGGAATACCTTGTTCTGTAGTTTCTTGGTTAATGTCCTACCTGCCTGTCTAGGTGTGGGCTAAATGCCACCTCTGGTAGCACTGACTTCTCTGCGGGTGTGATGCCTTCACTTGAAGATTGTACATTATTTTGTTTATTTTTTGTTTATGCCTAATGAAGCAATTTGGCCTTGTAATTATATTTGGATAAATATTACTTTCACTTTGCTGCAATACGTGTTTCTGGAGAACCAGCCTATGTCTCATTCTGAAGTAACTTGTGCATATCAGGAGCTGAGTTAGGGTATAGATGAATAGCACCTTCCATTACCAAACAAATTGTAGGTTCTTTCTGGAGAAGACCCCTTCCTTTCATCCCAACATCGTCAAGCCCAGTCCTACAAATAGAAAAGATGTGACAGAATCGCACTAACTCTTTATTGCAGTGGAAACCTCTTTATTGCAATGGACCTATGTTAGTGCTTCTCAAACCTGAGTGTGTCTAGGAATGTCCCAGAGATTTCACCAAATGCACATTTGGCAATGGTGGTTCTAGGGTAGGGCCTGGTATTCCACATTTCTAAGAAACTGACAGGTGATACCAAAGCTGCTCTATGTGAAACACACTTTGGAGAGTTAGGAATTAAATGATCTCAAATACACTTTCTTTTTCTTTTTTCTTTCTTTCTTTCTTTTTTTTTTTTTTTTTTTTTTTTTTTTTTTGAGATAGAGTCTTACTCTGTCACCCAGGCTGGAGTGCAGTGGTGTGAGTTCAGCTCACTGCAACCTCAACCACCCAGGTTCAAGTGATACTCATGCCTCAGCCTCCCAAGTAGATGAGATTACAGGTGTGTGTCACTATGCCCAGGTAATTTTTGTATTTTTAGCAGAGATGGGCTTTTACCATGTTGGCCAGGCTGGTCTCGAACTCTTGGCCTCAACTGATCCACCTGCTTCCGCCTCCCAAAGGGTTGGGATTACAGGTGTGAGCCACTGCACCCAGCCCCAAAATACATATTTTCCTTATCTGACCTTTCAAGTCAAAGAGGAAAAAGTACTAAGTTACAAATATAGAATACTCTTAAACTAGAATTTGTACTGGTGACTGATTTTCTCTGTGGTTCCTTCTCCATAGGGCCTATGTTTATCCAAATGTCTGTGGGGAAACTGAGGCAATTTTCTTAATATTTTGCGAGAGATTCAGAGAGACTCCTTCCATTTAAAGAATGATTAATAACAGGCAAACATGGGAAAAATATGTTCACATAAAAGGTAATATTTTTTCTGCATATAATTTTTTCAAATAATGGAATACTTAGATTATATTCTTTTATACAACAGTTAGGGAAAATATTCACTGAATAACTGAAAGAAGGTTAATAACATGTACCTGATCTTAAATCCCACATAAGAAATAGAGTTGATCATCTAGAGTTGATCACCTCTAGATTTTGTTAGTAACTATACATACTGGTAAGGCCACACACAGTTAACCAGGCAGGTGGCGTCAAGTCCCTGTGCAATATAAGACCCCCCAACGTAGGTCCAATGCTTATGACTTTCCTACATGTGAAAGATCGAGGTGCATCTGCTAACCAGTGTTTCTCAACATTCAGCATGCATTCCCATCTCACTGGGAGGGCTTGTGCAAACACGGATGGCTGGGCCCCACACCCAGAGTTTCCGATTCAGTGCGACTGAAAATTCACATTTCTAAAAGGGTCCCAGGCAATGCTCATGCTGCCAGTCCAGGAACCGCTCTTTGAGAACCACACTCAATATCTCCTTATCCACATCCAAGTCCATGCAGATCATAGACTCATCTTAAAACTGGATGCTGATTACCCTAAACCTTGCTCAGAATTCTTCACCAGCCTCTACTCTAGTTAACAAAGTCCAAACATGTGGGCCTGGCATTCTAGATCCTTTGTGACTGTGGACCCAATTTAGCAGAAGGTTTTTGATCTCTTACTATTTATTTGCTCCTCTGCAAGAGGCCGATTTATAATCATATTTTTGGTCTGCCTCAACAATACCTTTTGATTTTATCGAAGCTGTTCTTTCACCAGATGGTTGTTAGACCTGGAGTGCTTTTAATTTTCTCTGCTTTTCAAAACCCTAACTGTTGAGAGGAGGCAAAGAGACTCACAGACATGCTCTCTCTTTCCTTCCCGTGATGCTAACTTCAGAGTTGCTGCGGGAATTCCTTCCACCCCACAGTGTACCAGGTAAGCATCAAACTACCAGCACTTGTGATGTGGGTTAATCTAAGGGAATTATAAGTGCTTCTTTATCTTGACTGTGACCACAAAATGCCATGGCATTGTATTAAGTTACAATGTGTGCCTGCTTCAAATAAAACCAATTGTTATTGGCACAAAAAAAAAAAAAAAAACCCACGAAACATCAATTGGCAAACTAATTCAAAATCCCAAGGTATACCTGAGTCACCTACAGTATGGTCTAGAAATATCCCGTGAACAATGTAATCTGTTTTCACCAAACATGATATAAAGTAATGTTTAATGCCTTAGAAAGCACGATATGAATTCTGAAAAGAAATAATGGACAAACTGTACCCAATGAGAGTTTGAAAACAACAAGGTTGTGCTCAGCATAAACAGTGAAGACAAAGGTTTTAGGCAGAAATATAAGCTGTACAAGGAGGTGTGGGATCTCATCATAAAAGAAAATACTCGAAAATCTAATGAACTTAAGCTTTTTTTTTTTTTTTCAGATTTACAAAGTACAGCTTCCACAGCGGAGAGAAAATAACTATGTTTTATGTTAAAAAATGTGAATTAACTCAGAGGCTGATAGATCTTCCTCATCTTTGACACTGTAAATTCCTACAAGAGGAAAAATGACTTTTATATTGGACATATATACATACATAATATATGTGAATACATAGGCATGTATTAAGAAGGATAGCAGTGTCATTTTGTAAATAAAGTAAAAGTATTAGTACCAAGTCTTTCTACACAGCCCCAATGTTATCCTAAATTTGACAAGTGAACCTTACCCATCAGAGTACTGCTGGGTAATACCAGTTATCAGACAACTGAAACTCTTCAAACATGTTGTAAATAGGTCTTAATACTGCCATTTCGTAGATGAGAAAAATGGCTGGGAGGGGTTAATAAAGTTTCCAAATGTCATAGCTAGTAATCACCCAAAATATTATTCAAATTTAGATCCCATTGACTCAAAATGCCTTCTTCTTCGGTGTCCCACTATTCATAAACATTACTTTTCATGTTACACTGTGTATTACTTTAAATAGCACACACGCATGTTACCTGAATCAGCGATCTGATCTCATACAGCAAATGAAAATTTGTTGGAAAAGTGGAAAAATATATTCAGTTTGATCGTAAGTTTTTACACGCATTTTTAAGACTTTAATAAGACATTAACTTGGATGGTACATATTTGGTTTCCCAGCTGCCCAGCTCTCCGCCATGTTTGAAAATATGATGGAATTCAGAGCATGCCTGTGTCCTGCAAGCTGACGATATGGTGGCAGGTGCACTGAGGCCACAGAATGCACCAGGAAGAGACTCTGAGGATGCTGCCCTGTCTGCCATAAAGATGCTTAATCCCTTCATAAAATCACTAAATTTAAGTGCTCTGGTTTTATTTTGTTCACTTCATTATATATTTTGAAAGTGAACCAAGTAAATATTTACAAATTTTACAAAGAAGTCAGATTCAAATGATGCCTTTAGAATAAACTTGAGCAGACAGTATTATGAATGCATTATTTTTGGGTTCTAACACAGCAAAAGACAGATGATTTTAATATAAACCTATTGTGGTTAATAAGAAAACAGATTGATATTGCTAATTCTATAATCTATTTTCCCCTTTGTATTTGCATATGCTTCTTCAGCCCATTAAGGACATAAAAACACAACAACAAATTCGGTGCTTTTTTAGAGATTGTAGTGCCTTCTCTCCAGAGTACATTATTATGAGTATAAGTTGTTATTGGAGAGAGCATGTAACAGACTAAATCTCTGTCTTATTTCTGCCTTCCTTGGATGCAATGAACTTCAAGAGAAATGGAAAAATCAGTGCTTCCTACACAATATCTACACAGAATTGTTATTAGGGTGATTGACCATGAGCAGGAATGCTTTCTTGGGCATATTTCTGTAGCTATTACAAGACAGATGTGGCCAAGTGCCACTTATTGAGGGGCTGCCCATTTAGCCCTTTGGGGACATTCCAGAACTCTAGAAATTGGAGATGACCAGAAAATTCTGTCAAATTACCTTGGCAGCTGTGATTTACTGGACAGGTTGCCAATCACAGGACTCAAACAGCTCGCAGAAAATCATATAATGCAAGTGTCTGCTTCCAGACGGGTCTCTGGGGACTGGATGTCAGCGTCTCTCTTGAACGCTCATTCCAAAATTCAATCATATCATTCTTAAGGTCCTTTTCCTTTTGTTTAGCTGAAGTCTCTGTAATTATAGATTCTGTTTTCTTTTTTTTCCTTATTGAAAGACTATATAACACCAGCTGGTCTTTCTATTTCCTGTTTGTCTCCCATCCAATTTGGTTAATAACTAGGAGCGGCTTTCATAATCACCTCTTTCACATGACATTGCTTGTCTGAGCAGCTATAAGCACTCCCAGGCTCTCCTATCAAACTCCAGACCTTCCACCTTTATTCTGAGTTTTCCATCAGAAATCTCTCATATCACCAGCCCCATTTCTCAATAGACTTGTAATTCTGTTTAATTAAACTCATTTTCTTAGATTGCCACAAAGAAAAGATTCTTCTCATCTGTGCTCCATCTTCTTACCTCCATCATCTTTTCTCACCATCACTTTCAAAAGGATTCTCCTTCACATGTTTTCCCTATATGTCCACCTGAATCTTAGATCTTCACACAAGTTTCCTGAACTGGTAAAAACAGTTCAAAAGATCACCAGTTGTCATATATACACATACAGAGTATATTTTCTTTCACCATCTTTTAAATTTGATTGAGTCTTTTCAAACCCTAAATCAATAAATATAACAGCTTGTCCAATTCTGAGAATGATTTTCTATTTTTATTTAACCTGATTAATGTGAACTTCACATTTCTCATGAATTTGTAATGATTTCAAGGAAATCTTATTCTAACTCTGATTCGACATACTTCTATAGGGGCATGAACTCACTGGGAAATATCACTATGCAAAAAAGCAATACACGGAAGGTGAATATTTTATATTTTAATATTTGATACGTACTAATCAATCTCGTTTCAGTCAAAACGAGTATTCAGTATTTACTACATTCAAGGCAATCTTCTAGCCAATGGGGGTGCAGGGACAAATAGGGTGGAACGATTTCTACTTAGAGTAGACCAGAGAAGACATTCCTAAACAAGAGCGGCTGTGTGCTCCTAGACCCTCAAGTGAAACATATTGCATACAATGGAAATATATAACAGAGGGGGCTGGTTAATCTTAGCTTCTCTGCCAGGGTGGTTTTGGAGATGAGAGTTGAAGCATGATAAAAAAGAGAGAGAAGGAGATAAGAAGAGTTCCACTCAGTGTTACAAGGGTCTTCAGGTGAGAAAAAGCAGAGCATGTTTGGAAAAAATACATGCAGAATAGGACAATTGATGGGATGAAATGTCCAAGGTGAGCCTGAAGAGGCAGACTGGGGTCTACTCCTGTAGCTCAAGGTCACACAAAGGCATGCAATGCTAGCTAGCGTAAACATGGTAGGATTTTATGATTCAAATTATATTCTATTGAGGGTTCAGGAGGGGCATAGCAGGAAGGGTGATGTAAGAGTGAATGAAGATCAATTAATCAGCAACTATGGTGGTCATTTAGGTAAGAGAGCACAGGTAGTGAACGTGGAGTGAGAGGAGTAACCAAATGTGAGGAAGACACAGGAAAGCCTACGCACTGCTGACTATAAAGAGCGAAGGGGTGTAGAGAATCATGACTTGAGCAGGAGGGTAACATGGCAGCACTCGGAAAGGAGCTTTTGGATGGTGTGTGTGTGTGTTGCAGTGATGATTGGGGGTTTGGGCTCCTTGAAATTTGAAGTATCCATGATACACCCACATGGAGATGCTGGGTTGAGAGCTGAATATATTGGTTGGAAGTCAGAACAGATATCAGGGTTGGAATAAGCATTCAGGAATTCTTGGCACGAGAATGACAATGGAAGCCATGGGGATATTTTTCTCAAAGGATCCTGTGAGGACTGTAGACCTGCTCAGGAGTGAGAATCCAAGGCCAATCTGATGCCAGAACAGAGGAAGCACCCAGCGAAGGGAAACACAACTGCCAGACTGGAAGAAGCAAGCCCTTGGGATGTGTCCCAGAAGTGAAGGAAAATGTGTTTCAGAAAGGATGGAGTGAGCCCTAGGTGCAAGTAATAATAAGGCAATAAAGAAGATGGCCAGTGAGTTCCGGTGCATTTGGCAATAGATCAGGGGCCTCTGCCCAGCAAGAATGTACTTAGGGAAGTGATCCAGCATTGGGACATTGGGGTCAGGGCCATCGAAATATCAAGGATGCACAACTTTCAGGAAGTTTAGATGGAAGCATACAGGGAAGGCAGGAGTGGGGCAAGGAATGTGGGTCACAGGATGAGTTTTTAAAGAGATAAGCAACTTGTATCTTAATGCTAGGCACCAGAGTACTAGAGTACTAGAACAAACTCAGATGACCTAATCATCTTGACTTACCTGTGTGTGTAAATATAATTTATGATTACCTTGACTTTGTTTTTCTCAGCTGTATAAAGTCTGGTTTTGGACTCGAATAAATTAACGATCACTTTTGACTTCAGATAAAAGAAAGTAATTTAGCCAATATTTAAATTCTGTAATACTCGAAACCCTTCTCTATACTTCTAAGTTAAAGAAAAGGTAATACTAAGTGGAAATGATCACAATCAAGAGTCCTATTTGAATTATGGAAGTGCCTTGTCTTCCATGTTAGAATTTTATATGAATAGAGTATGATGAGAAAAATAATTCAATCAGAGAAAACAAGAAAAAGTACTTTCAAACCCCCAAAAGAGATAAATAACTTGAGCACCTGCAAAAGGGCTAGAATAGAGTAGATAAGAGCTAGCTGGAGAGGTTGCATACTTTGGAGAGAAAGGGTCACAGACAGCTCACGGTTTTTAAGAACGAGGAAGAGAATGGGGTCTAGAGGGTATCGGGATGTGTCCCATTATGTAGGATAGATATAAAAATATACGGGTACAGATAAAGATATTTGGTGCAAGAAAGTAAAGAAAGCCCTGTTCTAAATCTTCTGTCTCTACTGTTAATTATTATTATTAGATCATGTTGTAAGGACAGTGTGTGTGCAATCGGTGTAAAGTTTAATTGTTGTAGCTCCTAACTAACGTATCAATAGTTTCCACTGTTGAAAAGGCAGTTTACTCCGTAAAATAAAATAAATGAATAAAATAGTCCCACCTGGCATTAAATGGAACTTTTTCTCTCAAATCTCCACCGAGTGCACGTTAGTGTGCATTAAGTCAGCTTGGTTGTCAAGGTGAGAGATGTCTTTATTTTTTGACTATCCCTTTTATTTTCAGATCCTTTGACATGTATCTGTCTTTGCTCATTCTTCATTTTTACCAGCTAATTCCTCAACCAAGATTTATTGACATCCGCTCTACTGAGCGTCCTTATGCTAGAATGCAAATTCTTCCGAGGCACACATCACACGGTCTTCAGTTTTGCTCCTTAAATCTTAAAGAATAACTCAATAATTACTGATTGAACTGAACACAACAACAACAAAATAGTACTGCAGTGTGATGAAAGCTGAATGAGAAAAGCCTTCACACACATACAAGTGTTCAGGATGAGGAGATTCTACAGACACATCCACGGATGCAGGAAGGGAATAGTTATTGAATTAATTAGGGATTAGAAAAGCCCTAATAATGAAGAGTCAAGAATTTAGGTAGCAAGCCGGGAGTGGTAGCTCACGCCTGTAATCCCAGCACTTTGGGAGGCCGAGGCAGAAGGATCACCTAAGGTCAGGATTTTGAGACCAGCCTGGCCAACATGACGAAATGCTGCCTCTACCAAAAATACAAAAATTGTCTGGGCGTGGTAGCACATGTCTGTAATCCCAGCTATTCAGGAGTCTAAGGCAGGAGAATTATTTGAACCCAGGAGGCAGAAGTTGCAGTGAGCTGAGACAGTGCCGCTGCACTCCAGCCTGGGTGACAGAGTAAGACTGTGTCTCAAAAAAAAAAAAAAAAAAAAAAAAGAAAGAAAGAAAAAGAAAAAGAAAAAAAGAGTTTAGGTAGCATAGTGGGTTCAGAGGTCACTTCAAGGACTTCAGGGAAATGCAGGAAAGGATGACATGACACAGGACATGACTGGGCTTTGTTGATCATTCGATCAAATTCTAGCCTTAACACAAGGATGAATAATTCTATAATAGTCAGACATTTAATAGGATTCTTACTGAAATATTTGAAAAGCTTATCATATAACTATATATAATTTAACATAACCTGTGTACTTCATAACTTATAATATTGCTACTTATGTAGAACTCTCTCTCTGTTATAATTTATTGGTGGAATGTCAATTTAGCTAGCACCTCAAAACTCTCTCATTTTCCATTGCATTTGTTCCTAAAATTTCTGTATCAATTTTGTTATCTTTATCTAGCATGCCTTTTGGGGTTTAACATTTTACATATCACCCCAACTAGAAACTTTTCACTTGTTTTTGAATAAAAGGGAAATTAAATATCATATAAATTGTGTGAGTTATTTGAGGCAGAACTACATAAACTGGCTCTAAAGTTTAGGTAAACGGACTGGAAGCATTTGAGTGAGATTCATAAGATTGATATAATGCAATTAGTTGGAAAATGTCACTGAAGACAGAAGAGAAATGGGCAACATAATACTTTGCTTTTCAAAGTGTCTGCTTTGGAAGTCTTTGACTCAATGATTCTGTCAAACAAGATAACACGCCAGTCAATTTCAGTGAAAAAAAAGTGCTAAATGCTCTACTACTTTAAGAAATTGAAGACAACAATACAAAGATGAAGTAGAGGCGTCCAGATGTTGCCAACCAGTCATTTATGCAGTGCAAGGAAAATATATACAACAGGAGCTCAAAAAGCTTTTGTGGAAAGTGTCATATAAAATCACCGGGTTCTCAGCACTACCCTGGATATTTATATATCATGAATATTGTCAGCAAATATCACGCCTCTATTCATACTAGGTAATTCCATGAAGAAATAACTCTCAATTTCTAAAACTGTTTTAACCAATGACAAAACACTGACATAAACTATGACATTTACTTATACATAAAGGCTTGTTAGCTTCAAATTTCTGATTAATGGGAATTAACTTCCTACTTAGGGATCTGCCTAGGTAAAAACACTTAATATCCAATTATGTATTAAGTATGATTGTATGAACATTATGTAGGTGGCAATATGAACTTTAGTAGGTGACTAAAAGTGTCCTTAACATGTAGATACCCTGACAGGCAGCCTGGATGTATTCATCACCTGATGTAATCAGTGTAGTTTCCTTCTGGAATCATCATAAGGATAGAGAAAGTAGAGATAATCATTGAGAATCTGTCACAAAAGTAGAGACAGAAAAAATAATTGAGTGGCTCAATTTCAAAATAAGGGTGTGAAGATGGATTATGGGGGGTGGACTCAGATTGTTACGGGTTAGAGAGATAAGGACTTGCACCAAATAAAAGTCCCTAGCTGGTCATGACATAGAATGAGACATATTAAAAATTATAACAATAATCTGCACCAAAAGCTGCTCCTTCTCGTCTAATTCATTATTTCCTGAGGCAAAATTTTGAAACTCCACTGTCCTATGAACCATTGTTGATACCGGAAATTAATTTTATTTTCTTCCTCTTTTTGAATGTTATGTAATATGTTTCTTAAGACGCCATTTATTTAGCATTTTAAAATCTTTGTCATAAAAGACAGTCTAAGAGAACGAGTGTTTACCTTCTGTACAGTAGTATAACGATTACAGATATTTATGGGGCAGTTAATCCCTGAGCTAAGTGTTTCCCACATGCCATTTCCTGCGGTTTTAATGCAACCCTATGAGATCCTGTTGAAATCACGAGCAAACCGAAGTTCCTGAAAATTAGGTGATGTGTTGTAAGTAGCAGACTCAGGAATGAATCCTAAGTTTTGCAAATACAGAGTCCACACCGTTTAACATTTCACCACACTGCTCCTCTCCACAGGAATTTGGGTTTTGTTATACCATGAAACACACACACACACACACACACACACACACACACCCTCTCTCTCTCTCTCTCATGTATGTACGTATGTTTCCTGATACTATGGCTGAAAGTTTTGTTAAAAGATAAACCTAAAAAAGAAACAAATAAAAGCAACCAATGTTTTATTACCTGGAATGCCTTTTTTGAAACTGCAAAAAAAATTTGGAACTAGTTTACATAAAGTTCAGATTGGCTTCATATTTATTATTTATTTTACCTTTTTTTCTCTTAAAAAATGCTTATTATGGTACGACTAACATGCAAAAAGTTGTATATATGTAATGCACTGAACTAGATTGTTTTGGAGATATATATATATTCATGAAACCGTCACCACTCTCAAGGCCATAGACATATCCACCACCTGCCAAAGATTCCTCCCATACCTATTATTAGTTTTGTCATTAGCGGTATTTGTGTGTATGCGGTAAAAGTACATAAGATCTACATGCTTAGAAATTTTAAGCTTTTAAAATTTTACTTACATTTTAAATGAAGATTTAATATTTTCAGCTTTTTTTTAAAGCATTTAAACTTCCATTTCAAATGCTTAAAATTTAAACTGGTTTATTTCATCTACCACAATGTCTTCCGGATTCACGCATGCTGTTGCAAATGGCAGAATTTCCTTCTTTTTTAAGGATAATATTTCATTGTATATTCCACTTTTTCTTCCTCCATTCATTGATCAAAGTGCATTTATGTTGTTTCCAAGTCTTGGCTATTGCTAATACTGCTCCAGTAAACATGGGAATGAAGGTGTGTCTTCAAAATCCTAATTTCACTTCCTTTGGAAAATTACCTGGAAGTGGGATTGCTGGGTCATATGGTAGGTTTTTTTGGTTTTTTGTGTTTTGTTTTTGTTGTTGTTGTTAGCAATCTACAAACTCCATTCATAATGACTGAACCAATTTCCATTCCCACCAACAGTGTACAGAGTTCCTTATTCTCCATGTCCGCATCAATGTGTATATTTTTATATAATGGCCATCTTAACAAATATGAAGTCATATATCCTTATGGTTTTGATTTGCATTTCCCTGATAATTTATTATGTTGATTACCTTTTTATATATCTGTTGAACATTTGTATGTCTTCTATGCAGACATATCTATTTAGGTTATTTGCCCATTTGAAATTTTTATTTTTTTTTTCTATTGAGGTGTTTGAATTTCTTACATATTTTGGATATTAACCCCTTATTGAATACATGATTTGCAATGTGGAACCAGCCTAAATTCCCATCAATCAACGAATGGATAAAGAAACTGAGGTATATGTGTACATGATGGAATACTACTCAGTCATAAAATGAAAGAATTAATGGCATCTGCAGCAACCTGGATGGTGTTGGAGACTATTATTCTGAGTGAAGTAACTCAGGAATGAAAAATTAAACATTTTATGTTCTCACTCATATATGGCAGCCAAACTATGAGGATGCAAAGACATAAGAGTGATACAATGGACTTCGGGGACTTGTGAGGAAAGATGGGAAGGGGGTAATGGATAAAAACCCAACAAGTTGGGTTCAGTGTATACTGCTCAGGTGATGGTTGCATCAAAATCTCATAAATCGCCACTAGAAAAATTACTCATGGAATCAAATACCACCTGCTCCCCAAACACCAATGGAAACATTTTTTTAAAAACAGAATACATGGTTTGCAAAAATTTTCTCCCATTCCATCGGTTGGTTTTTCATTTTGGAGATTGTTTCCTTTGCTGGGCAGAAGCTTCTGCATTTGACGTAGTCCCACTTCTTTCTTTTGATTTGGCTGCCTGTACTTTTTGTGTCATATCAAAAAAAAAAAAAGTTATTGTCAAGATCTAGGTCAAGGATTTTTTTTAAAAATGTTTTCTTCTAGGAATTTTACAGGTTTGGGTATTGCATTAAAGTCCTTCATCAATTTTGTGGGGTCTAACACAGGCCAGTTTCATTCTTCTGCATGAGACATTCAGTTTTCTCAATCTCATGTATTGAGGAGACTCTCTTTTCCCCCATTGTGTCGTTTTGGCATGTTTGTTGATTAGTTGACAGTTTTCGTTTGAGTTCACTTTCTGGCTTTCTATTCTGCATTATTGGTCTATGTGTCTGTTTTTATTACAGTATCACACTGCTTTTATTAATGAAGATTGCTAATATAATTTGATATCAGGACACGTGATGCCTTCACCTTCAGCTGTGTTATTCTTGCTCAAGATTGCTTTGGCTATATGTGGTCTTTTGTGACTCCATACGAATTTTAGGATTTTTTTTCTATTTCAGTAAAAAATGCCTTTGGAATTTTGATAGAGATTGCTTTGAATCTGTAGATCACTTTGGGTAGTATAGACATCTAAAAAATATTAATTATTCCAGTCCAGGAACACAAGCTATCTTTCCATTTGTTTGTGTTGTTTTCAATTTCCTTCATCAATATTTTATAGTTTTCAGTGTACTGATCATTAATCTCCTTGGTTATTTTTTTCCCAAGTATTTCATTATTTTTAATGACACTGAAAATGAGATTTTTGGGGGAATTTCTTTACCACATAATTTGTTGCTAGTGTATAGAAACACAACTGATTCTTGTATTTTTCGTTTGTAACCTGTGGATACACCAAATTTGTTTTTTACTTTAGGATTTACCAAATTTGATTTTTACTTTTTTTCTTTTTTTTTTTTTCCTGAGACAAGGTCTTACTCCTTTTGCCTGGGCTGGAGTGCAGTGGTGCAATCACAGCTCAGTGAAGTCTTGACTTTCCAGACTCAGGTGATCCTCCCACCTTAGCCTTCTGAGAAGCTGGGTCTCCAGGTGTGTGCCACCATATCCAGCTAACTTTTCGTATTTTTAGTAAAGACAGGGTCTCACCATGTTGCCCAGGATGCTCTTGAACTCCTGGGCTCAAGTGATCCACCCACTTCGACCTCCCAAAGTGCTGAGATTACAGGAGTGAGCCACCATGCCTGCCCTGCTTTTCCCTTCTAAGTGTGTGTGTGTGTGTGTGTGTGTGTGTGTGTGTGTGTGTGTGTGTGGACACTTCACGTTTTTCTCTAAAATCATAACATCTGAAAACATAAAATTTTACTTGTTACTTTCCAATTTGAGTGCCTTTTATTCTTTTACTTTGCTAATTGATCTGGCTAGGACTTTCAGTACTGTATTAAATAGGTTTCGTGAGAGTAGGCAATGTGTCTTGCTCTTAAATAAGAAACTGTTTTCAGCTTTTCATCACTGTGTACATTAGTTATGGGCTTGTCCTATATGACCTTTATCATGTTGAGGTATATTCCTTCTACACATAATTTGTTGAGAGCTTTTATCAGTAAAATATGTTAAGTTTTGTCAAATGATTTTTCTTCATCTATTGAGATGATCCTATACATTTTATATTTTATTTTGTTAGTGGGGTATATCCAATGTATTGATTTGCATATGTTAAAACATTCTTGCATCCCAGGGATAAATCTCACCTGACTGTGGGGTATGATCCCTTTGATGTGCTATTGAATTCATTTTGCTAGTGTTTTGTCGGGAATTTTTGCAACTATTTTGATCACAGATATTAGCCTGTACATTTCTTTACTTGTAATGTAATCTAGATATGACATGAGGGTACTGCTGGCCTCATAAAATGAGTTTGAAAGTATTTCCTCTTCTTTAGGTTTTTGAAAGAGTTTGAAAAGGGTTGGTTTAGTATTTCTTTAAATGTTTAGTAAAATTTACTAGTGAAGGCATCTCTTTATAGGTTTTCTTTGAAAGAAGGTTGAATACTGATACATTTCCCTTATTTGTATTGACCTTTTCAGATTTTCTATTTATTTATTATTCATCTTGGTAGGTTATCCACATTTTGGGGTATATAATTTTTATAGTATATTTTTATTTCTCTGATACCAGTTGTAATGTCACCTCTTTCATTTATAATTTTGAGTCCTCTCTTTTCTATTTAGTGTAAGAGTTCATCAATTTTGTTTATCCTTTCATAAAATTTCAGTTTTTTTGATTTTTTAAATTGTCTTTCTAGCCTCCATTTTATTTATTTGTCTAATTTTTATTATTTTCTTTCTTCTATTAACTTGGGGCTTGATTTGTTCTTTTCCTGGTTCAGTGAGGCGTAAAGTTACATTGCTTAGTTAAAATACTTTTTATTATTTTTTTCACGTAGGCCTTCATTTCTGTAAACTCCCCTCTTAGAACTGCTTTTGCTCCATCTCATATATTTTGGTGTATTTTGTTTCCATTTTCATTTATTTCGATCTATTTTTGGATTTCCCTTTTGATTTCTTCCTTCCCCCATTAGTTGTTTCGGAGTATGTTGCTTAATTTTCACATATTTGTAAACTGTCTAATTTTTCTCCTCTGATTTTAGTTTTATAATATAGGGGTCAGGAAAGTTACCAAATATGATTGCAGTCTTCTTTGATTTGTTAAGAGTTGTTTTATGGTCTAACATATGATCTATCCTGGAGAGTGTTTTGTGCAAAGCTGAGGAGAATGTGTACTCTGCTGCTGTGATATGGAATGTTCCGCACATGTCTGTTAGGTCCCTTTGGTCCATAATGTTGATCAAGTACATTGCTTCCTTACTGATTTGATGTCTGGGTGATATCTATTTTGGAAAGCAGTGCATTGAAGTTCCACACTGTTAATATATTGTTTTCTACTTTTCCCTTCAGTTCTATTAATATTTGCTGTATATGTAGGTGCTACAAAGTTGGGTGCATGTATATTTATAATTGCTACATAGTTTTGATGAATTGACCCCTTTATCATTACAGTATGACATTCTTTCATGTTTCAGTTTTTGCCTAATGTCCATTTTCTATGATAAAAATATAGACACCCCTGCTCTCTTTTTTTTAACCACTTGCATAAAATATCCTTTTCTATCTCTTTCCTTTCAACCTATGTGTATTCTTAAAAACATAGTGAGCTCCTTTTAACCAGCATATAGTTGGATCTTATTTATGCCAATTCAGTCACTCTGTCTTTGGATTTAAAAAAAATTAAGTAACTTACACATAAAGAAATTATTAATAGGTAAGAACTTACTATTGCCATGTTATTAAACTTCTTGGACTGTTTCATAATTAATGCATTATGTTCTGTTTCTTGTCACATTTTCTTTCATAATTTGATAATTTTTGTATTGGTATGCTTTGATTCTTTTCTATTTATTTTTTGTATACCTACTACAGGTTTTGATTTTTCTTCATGGTTACAAGTAGGATTACATAAAATGTCTTATCGTTAAAGCAGTCTGTTTTGTGGCTGATAAAAACTTAAATTTGGTCACATAAAAATAACTTTCAATTTTGCTTTTCATCCAAATCTGTATTTTATGTTGTTGATGTTACTATCTACATCTTTTTCATATTTTGTATTTATTAACAAATTATTGTAGGTATGGTTATTTTTAGTACATTTTTCTGTATTTTAAAAACTTTTTAAATTGATGAATATAAAATTATATATATTCATGGTGTACAACATGGCCTTCAGATATGGAGAAAAAGTTAAACATTAAATTTGAACTCAACTGAACATGAACACAAACAATGGTCATCAAGTCCTGGAACAGGGTGTGTGAGCCCCTTGAGGTGTTCATCCAGGGCTATTTCGGAGAAATCTCTATTTCAGTCTATTCTTATATGTTCGTTATTAAAAAACATCACACATTTGCAAAAACAAGTTGACCTTTTTGTGTTCCTTGAGCCCAGTCGTGAAGGACCCTTGTAACTGGGCCTCATGCCAAACAACTCATTACAAAAAGAGCTCGCGTCCCAGACCACCCTGAAGCTTCATGAGACCTCTCCTCATCAGTGCACTAATGAGTGGCCGACTCTGGAGTCCAAGCTGTTGTTTCCTTGTCTGGTGGTGAATCTTCCATAGTCTGGTGAGTAGAGTGTCTGACTCTGGAGCCAGGCTGCTGCTTCCCCACTTGGGGAGAATAGATATACATATATATTTTTCCCTTCTCCCCTTCCCATTGCAATTTGCTTACTATATCATTTGTTTATTTTATCAATTTGCTTATTATATTAATTTGCTTATTAGATCATTTGCTTATATCTGCATTGCCATTTATGTGGGGTATGTTTACCCTTAAAGGTATTGTGTGTGTGTCTTTTTTTTCTCCCCTTGCGCATTTCCCACACAGAACAGGATACATTGTGAAATAATTAAATGAAGCTAAGTAACATATTCGTCACCTCATATACTTACCATTTTTGTGATTCAGTAATTTTAACTCTACTCTCAGAAATTTTCAAATATATAATACATTATTTTTACCTGTACTCACCATGCTGTAAAATAAATCTCTAGTATTTATTCATCCTGTCTAACTGAAACTTTATACCCTTTGAAAAACATCTCATTTTCACTTTTTCATCAAGCTCATAGTTACCACTGTTCTACTCTCTGCATCTATGAGTTTGAATTTTTTACATTCCACAAATAAGTGAAATCATGCACTATTTGTCTTTCTTTGCTTATAGCTGTCTTTTAAATTTTATAAGATAGTTAGATTTTTCACCGTTATTACAGCATTAAAATATTCTGAATTTGACTATATGCTTACCTTTACCAGTAAGTTTCATGCTTTCATGGTGCTAATTAGTGTTCTTTCACTTCAACTTGAAGAACTCCCTTTGCATTTCTTGCAAGGTATATCTGGTGGTGATGAATTTTCTCAGCTCTTATTTATCTGGGAAAATCCATCTCCATTTATGAAGGACAGTTTTTCTGAGTATAGCATTTTTGGTTGGCAGCTCTTTACTTTCGTAACTTTGGATATATCAATTTACTTTTTCCTGGTCTTCATAAAGATGCTGATATTCTTGTAGCGATATCTTGTATACTATAAACTGCTTTCCTCTTGCTGCTTTCAATATTCCTTCTTGTCTATGACTTTTGACAAATTAAAGTGTCTCAATGAGAATCACTAAATGCTCAAGCTGCATTGAATTCATTGGGTTTCATACATCTAGACATTTATTTCCCTCTCCAGATTTGGAAAGCTTTTGTCATTATATCTCTAAATAATTTATCTTTCTCTGTTTCTTCTGAGACTTCTATGATACTTATATCAATTCACTTGATGGTTTCCTATAAGTTCTGTAGACTTCCTTCACTTTTGAAAATTGTGTATCAGTTTTGTCCCTCTGACTGGATAATTTTAAATGATGTGTCTTTATATTTTACTAATTCTATTTTCTGATTGGTTGAGTCTGCTGTTTAAGCACTTTAATTTTTTCAGTGTAATCATCGTTTTCTTTAGCTCCAGATTTTCTCTTCATTTCATATTTATAATTTTCATCTCTTTGTTGAGCTATTCATTTCATTCATATCTTGTTTTTCTGGTACTCTTCAATTCTCTACTTGTGTTATCTTGTAAACTAAGGTTAAGATGATAATTTTAAATTTTTTTTTGTCAGGCAGAAATTCTCATTTCTTTAGGGTTTGTTACTCATGCTTTGTTTTGCTATTTTGGGACCATTATGTTTCCTTTCTTTTTTTTTTTTTCTCTTCCTTGAAGTTCTGCATTGCTTTCTTAGCATTTGAAGCAGTCTTCCTCCAGTCTTTGCTGACTGGTAAGAGAAAGACTTTCAGTAGTTATCCTGGATAGAGATACTGTGAGTCTCTCCATCTTTTCTATGGTTGTGCCTGCCCCACTTCTCGTATTTTCTTACCAGTCAGTAAAGAGACCCTGAGGCAGAGCCATCCAGCTAATCCACTTCCCAAATCCTGACCCATACAAATTATGAGATGACAAATGTGTGTGTTTTCAATTTGCTACATTTTGGGCTACTTTGCTTTATAGCAACCTATAAGTAATGCAGTTGGGGAATGTGCTTCAGCGATTGCCACAATAACCCAAGAGATGAAGCATCAGAGTAAAGTACTTGTGCATTTATATATGGTATGCTATTCTATTTTAATTAGAAATATTCAAATGACAATTTAATACTAAGTATACTTCAAAATATAAAAGCATGATGAAAGAAATAATATTTAAATTATACAGTTAAGCCTGAAATACAGTTCAAAAGACAATGTTCATAATGTTGGGTGGTAAGGCACTGATATGGTTTGGCTGTGTCCCCACCCAAAACTTCCAGAATTCCCAAGTGTGGTGAGAGTGACCCAGGGTGAAGTAACTGAATCATGGAGATCAGTCTTTCCCCTGCTATTCTCACAACAGTGAATAAGTCTCATGACATCTGATGGGCTTATCAGAGGTTTCCACTTTTGCCTCCTCCTCATTTTTCTCTTGCCACCACCATGTAAGAAGTGCCTTTTGCCTCCTGCCATGATTCTGAGGCCTCCCCAGCCATGTAGAACTGTAAGTCCAATTAAATCTCATTTTATTCCAAGTTTTGGGTATGTCTTTATCAGCAGCATTAAACTAATACGGGCAGTGAAAGATATTTGGAGATCTTTATTAATTTATTTTATTTTAATTTTATTTTTTTAAATATATACTATCTTCATAACAAAATGTAGAAGGTACAGTGGCCAAGCAGTAAAAGCTTTTCCTTATACCTTTAACCTCAGTGACCCAATTTACCCCCTATGAAACTGTCTATATGTCTATACACACATACACACAAAAAAAACCACCATATATATATACACACACACACACACACACTGAAGTTGTGTATATACACATAGGGGTGTGTGTGTGTGTGTGTGTGTGTGTGTGTGTGTGTGTGTGTGTAGGTGGGGGTTTATGTATCCTTTGTAAGTTGTATTTTTCCCAGACATGATTTTCAGTACTAATAACATATGTTGATTTATTTCCTCTTTTATGTTTTAACACTAAAATCACAATCCATGTCCTCTCTACCCAATGCTCCCTTTGTGCTATTTCTCCTTATAACTTATCAATCTATAAAACACTATATATTTTATCTCATCTTATTTTCTGTTTTTTCACCAGAAACGGGAGGGCAGTAAGATTTTTTTGTTTCTTTTGTTGCGATATTACTAGTAGCTAATATAGTGTCTGTGGTAAATATTTGTTGAATGAATGAATACAGGTGTTGCATTTCATTAATATTTTAATACTAAATTCTTTATTCTTTTTCACTTACAAAAAGCAGATAATTGTTTCTCTTTTGATTTAATATTTGATGATTATTCTAACATATTTATTTCTGGTTAATTTTATCAGTTATTTAAAATATGATTTTATGAAAAGCATATTATTAGAAATAATTAGTTGACCTGTACTTTCATGTGAAACACATTTGAAAATGCAATTAAATTCAACTTAAATTAACATCTTTAAAAGTACTTTTTTTGCTTTTCGTTTTTATAAGAGGTAATTTAGTATTTATTGTAATTATGTTTAAGTTTATTACAGCTTTTAACTGAGAATAGAAATTATTGTAAATAAAAGATAGGGTTGTTACAAAGTTTTGAAGCTATAATTTATTAGAGACATTATATCTAACAGCTTCTAATAAATAAATGCTAAACTTCTTTATATTATTCCAACAATTACAAATAAATATATGGCAGAAAAAAGCTAATAATTTTTAAAGTGCCAGGGAGTATGAAAATTATTCTGACTGTATAAAGAACAAGGATATCTGAATATTCAACGGAAAAAGCAAAGGTCCCACTGTATAACAGAAAACAATATGGCCGGGCACAGTGGCTCACACCTCTAGTTCCAACACTTTGTGGGGCTGAGGCAGGTGGATCACAAGGTCAGGAGTTCGGGACCAGCCCAGCCAACGTGGTAAAACCCCATCTCTACTAAAAATACAAAAATCAGCCAGCTGTGGTGGTGGGTGGGTGTAATCCCAGCTACTAGGGAGGCTGAGGCAGGAGAATCACTTGAAACTGGAAGGCGGAGGTTGCAGTGAGCCAAGATCAGGCCACTGCCCTCCAGCCTGGGTAACAGACTGAAACAAGTGAAACTTCATCTCAAAATAGAACAGAAAAGAAACCAATTAATATATTTTTTACCTTTGTTAACCAGAAAAAAAGAGAAGATGCCAATTTGATTGTGTATAAGCCGAACACTAAGAAAAATACCAAATCTACCAAATATTTTAGTTTTAAATTTAAAAATCTAAAAATTTCTTACTAGAAATAAAAATCTGACTCGAAATCAGTATATGCATATTAGATATGATATAATTGCTCATATGTGTGTATCGATAACATTGTGTACACGTGTGCATGTGTACATTTGTATAAAATGTGGATGCCAGTTAATATGTCTCTCAGTGATGTTTGACAAAGACTTTGTTTATAAAATAGCTTCATGGTTATAAACATTCTTAATATGATAGTCGAAGCTTAACAAAAAAAATTTTACATCAAACTCTTCGTTTTGTTAGACTGTTAATTTATTTTTAAGTTCATTTAACATAATTTTCATATTGAAAAATCTGATAGTTTTAAAATATTATCTTTTCTAATTAATGAACAATTATGGTATCAATTTTTTTCTCAAATTTCCCCACTTTATTCAAGGAGGCCTGAGTTAATGAAAGTATAACAGACATACAAAGGTAAATAAACTATCTATAGATTTAATTGCCTGTTGGACATTTACATTTCAATGAAGCAACTGAGAAAAGAACTTGAGAATGATGTTAATGCAATAATACTGAAAGGAAAATCAAAATAGCAGGTATAATTAATACAGCCTCATAATTATATATGCTGTGATATAAATGATGCATTGATTAATGTACTTCTTGAGTGTGTTTTTCTTTTAATTGCCAGGATTGAGTGGTAAACAAATGATATCTTGCCCTTCATAAAGTGCAGAACAAAATTTGTAGGTAGCAGTAAAACATCAACACAAGCAATGAGTCCTAAGTTTTCAAAAACCAGTAACTGCTGAATTAATTCAGTCTTTCTGTAGAAATAAAAATGCAGTTAAGCGGAACAGGGGGCACTGGCCAGCTGCACTCACATGTTTCATGGCCACTTGTAGGCTTTCGCACTCTACTAAGTTCAGATCTACCAGTAATTCCATCCACCAATATAACAGATGATGATGTCATAAGAAGGAGAAGGAAGTAATAAGAGTATACGTGGCAATAAAAATGGGTTAAGGAAGGTATAGATTTTTTTAAATTGCTCTTGCTCTTTGGGTCTCTGCTATTTTTTAGTATCTGTGAATACTTTTGAAACGGTTCTGAAATGAAAGGTGTTCTAGATCCCGCCTACCCCTCCTCCCTCCCCCGGGCCAATTCTATGCGTTCCCAATGCTTCCACCTGCCCCAGGTTCTGCTGCCACTATACAAGGGTAGGAGAAATGTCACAGAGCTTTCCATTGCTGCTTATCAGTGATCTTTCTTTTCACATACCTGGAATTATTTTACGACCCTGCAACAAAAAGAATACTGTGGTTTTGTATGCTAAAACAATTGGTTGTCATTACATAGGAAATCTTACTGATTTGTGGTTTCCCTGTAATTCTCAGGGCCATTAGCATTGTTACCTACTAATTACAGAAACATAAAAGCACAGAGAAATTAGAAAGACTTGGAGTGAGGAGCGATGAAACCCTGCATATAAGCAAGGTGCTTTCTACCACCCCTCTGGAAGGATGCACTTAACAAGACTGCAAGGCTGAGGAAAGCTCTTGCCTCTGCACATGGTTTCTCTTACACAAAGCAGGCGTTTGTCCATATATGCATATGGACAGGATGATTTTCCCCCTACATTCCCACAATGAGAAACTCAATGCTAAAATTAAAAACTCATCTTCCAGGTACAAAATGCATACATAATTTTTAATACTAGACATTCTTTGAAAAAGTTTGAAAATATTCACAGCCAAGGGTGACAACGGAATTTCAACCTTCCCCACATGAGAGGTGGATCCAGAAACTGGAGAGGACAGAGCAAGGCAGCTACAGGTGCTGTCTGTGCAGGACTCGGCAACCTGTGTGTTGAAATTCAAAGTCAGCGTCCACTGGCAGGAACTGGGTTGTCTGTCTGTTCTGATGGAATGATTTCATGTTATGAGATTAAAAAATAAATGTGGCTGCATTATTTTGTCTTTAAATGGAAGAGTATATTATTTCAAAGGGTATTTGTATGAATAAAAATACTGTTTCCTTATTAAAGTCTATGTGTTTATTTTTATTGTTACTTTTTTTGAGATGGGGTCTCACTCTGTCTCCCAGGCTGGAGTGCAGTGGTGCAGTCTCGGCTCACTGCAACCTGGGCCTCCCGGGTACAAGCAATTCTCCTCTCTCAGCCTCCCGAGTAGCTGGGACTACAGGCACATGCCACCATGCCAGGCTAATTTTTGTGTTTTTAATAGAGACGGGGTTTCACCATATTGGTCCGGCTCATCTCGAACCCCTGACCTCAGGTGATGCACCTGCCTCGGCCTCCCAAAGTGTGGGGATTACAGGCCTCATGTAAGCCACTATGCCAGGCCTATGTGATTAAATTTTTAAAAACTATTTGACAGTTAATCCTAGGTTTTCCTCTTACACTGGCTTATGCAAAGACGTCTCTGAGAGGGTGTGTGTTACTTAGGGGTGCCTTTCTTCCTTGGAAGATTGTTTTTATTTGGTACTAGGAAAGCCTACAAAAGCAGTACCCTACCACTGCAAATCAGCTCTATTCTGATGAGGACATCAGTCACACATGCTGTATCTACTAGATGATGATTCTACATGTAAAAAGTAAAGTAGAGGTTCCTCTTCAAAAACTTTCCTCCCCATCTAATTACTAATAAATAGTAACTTCTCCTAGCAGTAAAATTTATTCACAGACCTGTGCTAACATTCTTAAATATCTGCTAGCCGAAATAAAGAAATCAATGGACTTTATGTTCTTAGCTCCCACAATGTAGCCTAAATATTTGCCCTGGCATGCTTATACGGGTCCAAGCAAGCATTAGGTCATAGCCTGTTCCTCTTCCTTGTTTGAAGGTGTTTTTACCTTTCTCACCATTCCACAAGTTACTTCCTCCTTCCTTTGTTCTTCTCTGCCTTTGCCTCTTTCAAAAAGTTCTGAGTTGCCAGCCAGTAGGGACAAATACAGAACGTCAGGTCCCATTTCAGACAACGGAAACCGGACACAGCAGTAGGGTGGCCGTGTCAGGTTATAAATGACCCTGTCCCCTTTATTCGGTGTACTCTCGTGGCAAAACTGCTGGCGAGTATACCCTTTCTGCAGAAAGTAAAAAAATGGCCTTGCGAAGAAATTAAGTGTATATTCAAGTGTTATTTCATTACGGCACTGAGGAACAAGCATTTCTAACATATACAACGGTCAAGATTTCTTATAAATTTGCACTTAAAACAAAGCAATAGGTATCTTAATAGTGAACTTACATTTTAGTCTAGTTTTAAAACCTAACCAATGGCACAGAAAAATAATTTACAATGGTTCAATTTTTGGTAGGATTCTTAAAAACCTAAAATACATCAGCAAAAATGTCCTGTAGAATATTACCTTATTTAAAGGTGTTAATTAGCCATAGTGGTAATTACCAAAGGGGAAATCTTAACTGTGGTATGATCACTAAGATAAAGTTTTAAAAATCTGGAATCTTTCTTTAGATATATCATTAAAGCCTAGGCAGATACTGCAGGGTTACCATAGATAATTTCAGCTAAACATCTTTTGCATCTTCTAAAGCATCACCCATGCATGTTTATTTAGGAAGACACTAAATAAATTAGGTTGAGAGTATAATAATAAATTTTGTTAGTTTCTCACCACACTCTTCATTTTGGAATTTTAATAAATAGTATTGTGAAATTTTCAAATAAAAATTTAAGAACTAGAAGTAAGCAGGAAAGGGCCACTCCCTCTCCCTTCCTCGTTTCTCAGGCTTCTATTTAAATGTCACGTGCATCCTTTTACCCATTCTGGGTATTGTGGAAAAAATTATTTCAATCCATGTCTTTTAAATCTCCTGACAATTCATCAGATTGGAGCTTTTTTTTTTAAAAGGCATAAAAGCTCATACTCTCTCCAATTTCATTGAATTAGAATAAATTTTTTTAACAAACTTCTTGTGGAGGGAGGTCAGGGAGCAGTCAGTGCCATGAATTGGCTCAAACCATTGCGCCAAGAGTGCAGAGAGAGAGAGAAAAGTGCCTCAGAATGTCTTTTCACCTCGTATAGGTTCAAAAAAAAAGGAATGTAATTTAAAAGAAGGGCAGCATTACAAGGCTTGAATCTCAGTCCACACCAGAGAAAACAAGGTGAGCAAGGAGAAGCTAAGAGCCCAGTAAGGAATATGAAGTAGGCAATATGACTTCCCATTCAAGCAGAGGACTGGACTATCTTTAAGGCAGAGTTGAGAAGGGAGATGCGATTTTGGTTTTCAAGGACTGTAGGAAAAGAAGCAGAAAAAAAAAAATATCACAGAATCCAATTGTAGCTATAGAATCTAAAAAGGACTTTTTAAAAGATGAAAATAGTATTGATTTAGATGTAGAAATGGGGGCAATGAGAAAACAACACTTTCATTATTTCAGTTCTAATTTCATCAGAGAGTAGGATTCAATATAAATAGATCTATCGGAATTACACACAACCAGCATAACATTCTTGAAAGCAGGTGGTTTTATGGCTTATATGCTGAGGACAGTGCTGGAATGAAACCCAGATACTGATCACTATAGACACTGTTTCATCGATATCTTGGTCCCATACCGTCTTACTGAAAAGGGTCAAAAGTAGGGTAGGAAAATGCACCAAAGTAATCATTTATTGAGAATTCTCAAGAAGTTCTGTTGCTCTGTTAAACATGTACTCAAGGTCTTTAAACTTTCCCCATCGATGCTGCGACTGGAGGAATGAATATACACACTTGGGTGTTTTGCTATGCCTGCAACATATGCCATCGGCATTGACATTTCTCATGGTATTTCATTCTCATAACCCAGCGTAAGCAGGGTAATAAGACCTTGATATGTAGAGCCTTGATGCTAAGTCTAGGGAAAGCAGCAGATGTTAGCTTTATTAAATCAATCAAGCCCCACAATTAAAGTTCAATGGATTGCAGTTTAATCAGTACTGTGGCTAGTTAAAAATCCACAAACAATATCATATTTCACCAAACATTTATATTGACATTTTGCATGTTATTAGGGAATCCTCAGAAAGCTGGTCCAATAAACTCATAAGACCATAATTCATTTTGGTGGACTTTAATGTTAACTGATTAGAAAAAAATATTCATTGAAATCAGTAAGTAACACTGGTAGTAACTGTTGAAAATTGTTCTCATAATTTTCAAAGTAAATTAATGTCTTTTTTTCTGAAATATTTTTAATAACTGAAGGAACGGTAATGAGGCCAGCCCTAAACAAGTGCTGCCTTTATCACTAAGTGACTAAGGGTTAAACAATTGGTATATTTGGCCAGGCACGATGGCTCACACATATAATCTCAGCACTTTGGGAAGCCAAGGAGGTGGATCACCTGAGGTCAAGAGTTTGAGACCAGCCTGGTCAACATGATGAAACCCTGTCTCTACTAAATATACTAAAAATTAGCCAGGCGTGGTGGCGCACACCTGTAATCCCAGCTACTTGGGAGGCTGAGGCAGGAGAATCACTTGAACCTGGGAAGCAGAGGTTGCAGTGAGACGAGATCACGCCACTACACTGCACTCCAGCCTAGGGGACAGAGCAAGATTCTGTTTCAATTAAAAAAAAAAAAAAATAAATAAATAAATAAATAAATAAAATAAAACAAAACAAAATAAAATAACAATTGGTATACCTGTTTGAGTTTTCCAAAAAGAAGAACATTATAAATACGAGAGTAGAGGACAGATAAAAAGTGGTATTTACAAGAAACTTACCAGGCACCCAGATCTAAACTCTGTAATAGACATAATCAAGTGCATGGAGTATCTGAACTCCAAAACTAGTCTCGTTTATTTCCCATTGCACTGGCTTCATAACTGCAATATGCTTATATCTAATACTTAAAACAACACTCCTTCTCACACATTTTCTCTGTATGTCAGAATTAAAATTTTAAGAAGCAGAAATATGGCCATGATTTTTCTCCATGAAAGTTCTTAATAATAACAAAGCTCCAATAGAATAAATGGAAATCATTTTTAAAATGTAGGAGAACAGAATCATTATATGGAAAAATTCTCATAGATACTGTATTTAATACACTCCAAATCAGAAGGAATTACTTCATATATCAGTGATACTTGGTTATTTCACTTAAGAGACTGTCATATACAGGCGTACCTAATCTCACTGCACTTTGCTCTATTGCGTTTTGCAGATACTGGGTTTTTAAAAAATTAAAGGTTCTTGCCAACCCAACACTGAGCAGGACTATTGGTGTCATTTTTCCAATTCCATCTGCTCCCTTTTGGTGTCTGTGCCACATTTTGGTAACTTTGATAATAACCCAGGCTTTTAGGTATATGATTGTATTTGCTATGGTGATCTGTCATCAGTAATTTTTGTTGTTACTATTGTAACTGTTTGGGGGCCCCATGTGTCCATATAAGTGGTAAAATTCGTCAATAAATGTGTGGTTCTGACTGCTCCACTGACTGGCCTGGTCACTCCCACATCTTTCTACCTCTTGTTGGGCCTCCGTATTCTGTGAGACACGGCAATAATCAAATTAGGCCAATTAATAAGCCTACAGTGGCCGTTATGTGCTCAAGTAAAAGGAAGGGTCACATGTCTCTCTCACTTTGAACCAAAAGCTAGAAATCACTGACCTTAGTGAGAAAAGTATGCTTAAACCTGAGACAGGCTGAAAACCAAGCCTCTTGCGCTAAACAGTGAGCAAAGCTGTGAATGCAAAGGAAAAGTTCTTGAAATATAGGAAAAGTGCTACTCCAGTGAATGCAAATGATAAGAAAAGAAACCAGCCGTATTGCTGATATGGAGAAAGTTTGAGTATCCTGGGTAAAAGACCAAAGCAGCTGCAATATTTGCTTAAGCCAAAGCCTAACTCTCTGAAGGTGGAGAGAGGTAAGGAAGCTGCAGAAGATAAATTTGAAGCTACCAGATGTCAGTTCATAGGGTTTAAGAAAAAAAAAAAAAGTCATCTGTATAACATTAAAGTGCAAGCTAAAGCAGCAAGTGCTGATGGAGAAGCTACAGCAAGTTATCCAGAAGATCTAGCTAAGATCAGTGATGAAGGCGGATACACTAAAAGACAGATATTGAGGGTAAACAAGGCAGTCTTGTCTTAGAAGAAGATGCCATCTAGGATTTTCATAGCTAGAGAAAAGAAGTCAATGACTAGTTTTAAAGCTTCGGAAGACAGGTTTACTCTTTTGTTAGGGGCTAATGCAACTCGTGATTTTAAGTTGAAGCCAGCGCTCATCTACCACTACAAAAATCCCAGGATCCTTAAGAATTAGGCTAAATCAACTATGCTCCATCAATGGAACAACAAAGCCGGGATGATAGCACATTTCTTTATAGCATGGTTTACTGAATATTTTAAGGCCACTGTTGACACCTACACATACTGCTCAGAAAAAGATGCCTTTCTAAATATTCCTGCTCTTTGACAATGTATCTGGTCACACAAGAGGTCTGATGGAGATCTACTAGGATTTTAATGTTTTCATGCTTGTTAACACAACATCCATTCTGCAGCCCATGAATCAGGAAAGAATTTTCACTTTCAATTATGGTTATTTAAGAAATATCTTTCATAGGGCTATTGCTGCACAGAGAGTGAGTCCATTGATGGATCTAGCTAGACAAGGTAAAACAAAACCATTTGGCAAGGATTCCTCATTCTAATGATATTAAGAATGTTTGTGATTCATGGGAAGAGGTCAAAATACCAGCACAAACAGGAGTTTAAAAGAAGTTGATTTCAACCCTTGTGGGTGCCTTTGATGGGTTCAAGGTTTCAGCGGAGGAAGTAACTTCAGATGTGTTGAAAACAGCAAGAGAAGTAGAATTAGAAGTAGAACTGAATTGCTACAGTATCATAAGATCTTAATGGATGAGGAGCTGCTTCTTAAGGATGAGCAAAGAAAGTGGTTTCTTTAGATGAAATCTACTCCTGGTGAACATGCTGTGAACATTGTTGAAATGACAGCAAAATATTGAGATTATTTCATAAACTCAGTTAATAAAGCAGCCTCAGGGTTGGTGAAGACTGAATTTGGAAATAATTTCTCCTGTAAGTAAAATGTTGATTAACCAGCAACACGTGCTCTATAGGAATATTTCGTGAAAGCAAGAATCAATTGATGTGGTAAACTTTACTGCTGTCTTATTTTAAGAAATTGCAAAAGTCACCTCAATTTTCAGCAACTACCACCCTGATCACTCAGCCTCCGTCGGCATTGAGGGAAGACCTTCCACCAGCAAAAACATGAGGATTCATTGAAGGCTCAAATGATTGTACATTTTTTAAAAAACATAATGCTATTGCACACTCAATAGAATGCAGTATGATGTAAATATAACTTTAATATGCACGGGGGAACCCACAATGTCATGTGACTAGGTTTACTGCAGTGATCCGAAGCCAAACTTGCAGTATCTCTGAAGTATGGTTGCATATTAGTAACTACAGACATCGTACCAGACATTAGAGTTTCCACATTACAACACCATGTAAGATTTTACTGATTCAGATGTAATATATTCTTATGTCATGAGAGCCTCACATAGAACGTTACTTGAATTACTGCTTACACAGGAAACTTTATTATTTAAAGTTTATGATTAAATTCAAATATTACTTGAATTACTGTATACACAGAAAACTTTGTGATTTAAAGAGTTGTAAAACTTTATTAAACCTCAGTTCTAATGTTTAGTTACATACTAACTTACTGTGACCGTATTAAGTCATATCATATGAATTTCAAAATAAATATAAAAACCAGCATCTAACATAAAATACAAATGCTTTCCTAATTAACTTCTAACAATATTCTGAGGATTATGCAGGATCGTGTAGTAGAAATTTTGAAAGTGTGAACCATATAAAATGTTAGATATAAATAAATATTTTATTAATTTCTGGTAATTGTGTCAATAAATGTTGGGCACTGACATTGCCTGTCATTTTTGGGCAACATCCAGTCACTGATGAACCCATGTGTAAAATGCTTTACTGTATAAAAAATTAAATTTACGGAGCACAAGGGAAAAAATTGCATGCTGAAGTTCCTTAAATAAATTGTATTTTGGAAGAAAAAAAGCATAACACAACATAAAGTAATAGAGTCAAAACTGAATACACTGAATGCAATCGGTGGGAGGCTAGTTTTGACTTGGGCTTCAAATTAGTAGTAGAGCTTAATGTCTTTGTGCAGTGGATCTGTGGTGGGGATAAGTACACTGAGTACAGAGGATGGGGACAAGTTTCATTTGGCGAGAATGGACAGGTTCTGTTGGGGGATGATTTGAGAGGACCGATGCTACCAATGTATCTTTTTTTTTAGCCATTACTTGGAAATCATGGTGTAATCCCCGGATAAGGGCTGGGCTGCCCCAGCAGGTCACTGCAAGTCTCTTTGAAGTCTGCTCCTGTTAATTATTTTGAATGGCAGGAGTTGCCTCTACAATTATAGACCCAAACATAAGCTGTTTTCCTTATCTCAGCAATCTATATCAACTGCCTTTGTTGTGAATGTGACACTTCAGACGAATCCAAACATTTTCTTCAGTAAAATATTTAGCTAACATATCTTTATTTCAGACAAAGTAAACATTTTCAGAAGGCAAGTGAATCATTCAATGTGACAACTGTCTGTCTATATGCTCGATACTCTATCATTCTCTAACACAGTAACATTTCATTAGTTCTTAAAAGTAATATTCGTAGGCAGGGAGTATGAGAGTGTGGAATGGGGTGGGGTAGAATATTACATGTATAGTGAAATGGATTTTTATTCCAATATAGTAATTACTGAGCCAACAGTCTGACAGAATAAATACATCTCCTAAAATGCATAAATTATTGAGAGTTTACTGAATTACAGAAAAATAGTTCTTGCCCTGTGGAGAATAAACCAGTCAAACACAGTTTCTGAGTGACAGACTGTACAAAAGAATCCAACACAAACGTAGTTCATCATGAATAAACTCTTAAAATCCATGTTTTACACATTAAAAAGAAATGCTCACCATCATTAATTACCAGAGAAATGCAAATTAAAACCACAACAAGATACTGCCTTACTCCTGCAAGAATGGTCATAATTAAAAAGTCAAGAAAATATAAATGTTGGCATGGATGTGGTGAAAAAGGAACACTTTTACACTATTGGTGTGTATATAAACTAGTACAAGTTACTATGAAAGACAGTATGGAGATTCTTTAAAGAACTAAAAGTAGAACTACCATTTGATTCAGCAATCTCACTAGATTCATTTAGTATCTACTCAAAGGAAAAGATGTCATTATATGAAAAACACACACGCACACAGGCATGTTTATAGCAGTACAATTCACAACTGCAAAAATATGGAACCAACTTAAGTGCTCACCAACCAATTAGTAGATAAAGAAAATGTGGTATATATACACCATGGAGTACTACTTGGCCACAAAAAGAAGAAAAAAATAGTGCCTTTTGCAGCAACTTGGATGAAGCTGGAGACCATTAGTCTAAGTGAAGTCCCTCAGAAATGGAAAACCAAATGTCATACGTTCTCACTTGTGAGAGCTAAGTTATGAGGTTACAAAGGCATAATAATAACAGAATGGACACTGGGTATTGGGAGAAGGGTAGGAAGCGGGTGAGGGAGAAAAGACTACATTTTGGGTACAGTGTACACTTCTCAGGCGATAGGTGTACCAAATCCCAGAAATCACCACTAAAGAACTTATCCATGTAACCAAAAACCATCTGTACCCCAAAAACTACTGAAATAAAAATAAATAAATCCATATTTTAAATGGAAATACTGAAGATATGTAGATTTACAAAAATATATAAATAACTTCTAAATGCAGATATGCCTTACACATTTTCTTTTACAAAGTAAGATAGTACTACTATACAAGTTATTTTAAGCTTGTCATTGTGTTGTAAACATGAAAGATCTCATGCTTATTATTTTTGAAAGAGGTTTACTACAGGTAAACAGAGAAGTTAATTTTGCCTACAGAAGAAATCAGACTCTGAAATGTCTATTAATTATAGACATTTTAGGGTGATGAATTTATATATACACTTAATATTTTTCAAAATTTGTATTTCAGTATGTTAGCAATTGTATGGGAAAATAGTAAGCTATTTTGAAATTTATATTGAAAATAATGACAAAAATGTTTGTAATATGTATGTCATTAAGTAAAATATAAGCACATTTCAAAATAAAATGTTCAGTATATTCAGTAAAATTTAAATTATTTCCTCTGTGTGTGTGTGTATGTATGTGTATGTAGGTTTCTTTGTGTGTATAGAGGTATTCAAGAACAACAGACAAACAAGAACATATACATCACAACACTGCCAATCAATATGTAATCTTAATTTTCTTCTTTGGACTTCCTAGATGTTCACAAATTTCTATAATATACCTACATTGCTTTTTATAATACAAATTTCATATTAGCATTCATTTTTAAAGTAGCTTATTTTTCAAATTGTTTTGTTGTATACATAGTTCTCTTTTTATTAAAATATTATTAAGACTATAACAAATATCTTAAAAACCACAACTTAACCCAAGAAGTTTATTAAAAACTAATCATACGCTTCTTCCTTGTGCCATCTCCCTTCTCCCCCCGAGATTATGTCTATATTTTAAATATATATATATATGTATTTGTCCATATTTTATATATATGTCCAAATTATCATTTACTTTTCTACTGTTTTTATATTTTGGAGGCATAATAGCTGTACAGGCTACATGTGATAATTCAATATATCAAATCAGTGTAATTATAATATCCATCACCTTAAAATTTATCTATTCTTTATGCTAGAAAATAAAAATAACTCTTATATGTATGCAGTTAAGAAGAAATATAAGCACGTTTCAAAATAAAATATTCAGAATATTTAGTAAAATTTAAACTGTGCTACAGAACAATTCAAATGTTCCTAGCACATATATTAATTAAACATTTAGTTGAAATCTGACTTGCTGAATTACAAATTCCCAAAATATTATTTTAACCAGATGTTCTGAAAACCTACTATGCCATTTACAATTTTTCTTCTACATTGTGTAATGAATGCTGATAATAATTTTCAAGTAATTTTTGATTTCTCAAAAGTTTAAAATTGTAAATATTTCTGTCCATCAAACTGTAAATTTTCTTTGATTTCTGAAACACTGAGGTCCTATTAAATGCATCTTTGAGGAATCTGAATAAAAGGAGCTTTGATTTAAATGCACTTGGTTTTAATGTGCTTTCTCTCCTAGCTGTGGGTTTCCTTGGATATTTTACTACCTACACATTTCTATTAATAATAAGTATATGGTAATTCATGAAGATAAGACTTAATGAAAAAAATGAAACTCTTTTTCAACTGCAAGCCCACGCAGAGTTTGACTAGAATGTAATGAGATTTTTTCCAGATGTTATTTATTTACTTTTTAACTACAGAGCTAAATCTTGCATAAAGCATCATGGACACACACAATCCTTTGATTCCAATTTTTCCTCTGTTCCCTCATATAGAAGGAAAAGTGAAAATTTAGTGCAATCCCTTAAACCAAAAGGGTCCCCAACCCTGGCCATGGGCCAGTGTCAGTCTGTGCCCTTTTAGGAACTGGGCTGCACAGGAGGAGGTGAGCAGTGGACCAGCCAGTAAATCCTCCACCATATTTATAGCCACTCCCCATTGCTGGCATTATCACCTGCCCTCTCCTCATGTCAGACCAGCAGTGGCATTAGATTCTCACAGGTGCGCAAACCTTATTGTGAATTGGGCATGTGAGGGATCTAGGCTGCAAGCTCCTTGTGAGAATCTAATGCCTGATGATTTGTCACCCCCAGATGGGATCGTCACCCCGAGATGGGATCATCTAGTTGCATGAAAACAAGCTCTGGGCTCCCACTGATTCTACATTATGGTGAGTTGTACTATTATTTCATCATATGTTACTATGTAATATTAACAGAAATATGTACACCATAAATGTAATGCACCTGAATCATCCTGAAACCAATCCCCTCACTTCCGGTGGAAAAACTGTCTTCCAGGAAACTGCTGTCAGGTGGCAAAATGGTAGAGGACTGCTCCTTTAAATCAAGTACCTTTTCTCAAAGTGACATTGCTAAGGCAAAGCATTACATTTATGGTACCTGAGCCACCGCACCTGGCCCATTGGACTATTTCGACACAGATGCCCAGATGAGCAAGTCACTATCAGGGACTATCACCCTCAACCCAGCAGGACACCAGTGCACGAAGACTTAAAATGTGCTCAGTTCAGTTTCACAGGGAGCCAGATGTAGTTTCTCCTCTAAATGTGACGTTGGTCTGGCCATTCTACTGACTGGTTAGCCTCGGTTTAACTTTAAAAACTGTTTATGATTTATAGGTTCTTTTTCCTCATGCCCTTTTTCATTTCTGTCTTCTTAATATAACATATGCTCAAAATACTAATGCATGTGTGATGTCTGGATTTATTATTTGTTATTTAAACAGTTAGTGGGATAAGAAAAATATTTTGGCAATACCATACCATAAGGGCAATGATTCAGCTACAGTATTGTTCCACAAATTGATGTGACAATGTAATAAAATCAAATGAATACATCATTGTGATACATTTTTTAATCTTTTAGTTTAAAAAATACTGGCAGCAACACAGTGAATTAGATACGTTGTGATAGTTTCACTAGTACTTTACTAAGGTTAGGTCTAAATTATTAAGTTTTATTTTGTTACTCAGGAAAATCATACTTTTCAGAGACTAGAGTAAGATAAACGTAATAAAATTTCTCCATTACCCCAGATTACGTGGGATTCAACTTTGGATTTTATGTTTCTCATTAAACAAGTTGAATGCATTGTTACCTTATGATAAATAATATAAAAATGACTCAATTGAGGATGTTTTCTGGTGTTCGATTTTCATCAACTGTTTTGGTTTAACCTTTGTACAATAAACATTTTAAATAATTTTAGTTCTATCTTTATTTTATAAATGTGTGAAAACCACTTTATCCCCCTTGACAACTGCAGAACTATAAGAGTGAAGTATTCTGGTAATGAGTGAACTCAATTTTGTTTTTTTTTTTTTAAAAAAAAAAAAGGTCATATAGCTGACTAAGTTATATCAGAATGTCTTATAAGTTGCTTTTATTTATTTAACAAAAAAACAAAAATAGAATTCCAGCAATTGTTTCTGACAAAAATTATCAGTCAGTGGATGCTAAAATTAGTGAATAGAAATATTGAAAATGGAATCTGTACTAGATTCAAAGAATCTCTCAAAAAATATATTACTTACAAAAAGAAAAATAGTGACTTTTCATTTGAAATACCTGGTAGACCCTATGTAACCAAGACATCAAAGTTACTATGACAATTAATAGGACAAGTCATCAAGTGTCCCCTGCTATAATGAACTGAAGACACAATGCCAATTCTGGGCATTTCTGCCAAAAAATATTAATCACCTGAATCTAATCACAAAGAAACAGTTAAATAAACCCAAATTTAGGGACAGCCTGTAAAATAATTGGCCCTTACTCTTCAAAAGTATAAAGGATATGGAAGGAAAAAAATGCCATTTCCTATTTAGGGAAATGAAAGAGATATGGCAGCTAAAAGCAACCTGTGAGGCTGAATTAGGTTCTGGGCCAGAAAACACGGTTTGTGGGATGTTAGGTAAAATTTGAATTAGGTCTGTAAATTAGGCAATAATATTAAATCAGAGTTAATATCTTGACTTCAATAGTTATACTGTAGTTATGAAAGAACATGTTCCTGTTTTTGCTCTCAACTATTTCAAGAAAACATATAGTGAGAAAGAATAAAGCAAATGTGATAAAATATTAACATGTGGGGAGTTTTAGTGAAGGCTACATGGAATTTGTGTACTGTTTATGCAACAATTGTGTAAGTCTGAAATGGTTTGAAAATAAAAAGTTAAGAAAACAGTCTCTCAAGTTGTTTTTTTAAAAGGTGTCTCCTTCAAAGAGAGGGCAAAGTAGAAACATCAAACCTGTCAGTTTGTGCCCTGGATAATTAACTTTTACATAATGCCTTATTTTTTAAAGAATAGTTTTTGTACCAAAATAAGATGTGTTCCTGTCTATGACTGAATATTGACAATTAAGTGAGTGGGTGATTCTTCTTCATACTCAACTGATAAAAGAAGCCTTTCTGTTTTTTGGTTTTTTTCCCTGAAAGTCTTGATGTTGTCAGATCACTTTAACCTTTAGATTAGGCAGAGTTTGAGTTTTAATTACCACACACATATTCAAGGAAATTTAAATTGTCTACAACTTTAAAAATACTTATTGTGCAAATTCCCAGATATGCCAACAAATTCACTAACAGACACTTTACCTTTAAAATTGGTGGGTTCACTTTTTGGGAACGGTGGAAAATAAAAAGGTCTATGGTGAAGATGCCTCAGGATATTTGTCTTTTGACAAAATTTCAAATTAACACATTTTTTTTCAAAAACATGTTCTCAACTATTTTCTTACAAATACCCAGATGATCTCTTCTGTTTTTGTGTTTCTTCCCCCAGCCAATCCAATAATTACAGCTAGTTCTATGAGTTGGCCACAGCTTTGACAGTTGATTCCGGGTTCTGTTTTCTAATTTATCCCCGTAATCAGTTTTTCTGAACACCGTCTCTCACTTTCTTATTCTTCAGCATTACAAGGATGACAAAGATACCTAATAATTACACATCGAATGCGTTTCACCCACACGTCAAGTGTGAAATGTCAGATGTCCAGGACATCCAGAAAGAGCTCTACAATCCTTCATTTTATAACTGTTTAAGACAATGTGAACAGGCTGACCCCACATAATTATAAAATTAAGCCTTTGTAAGTGATACACAATTTGAACAACAACCGCCAATAATTTGACCATGAGCAAAAAAGAAAACAAAAACAAAAACAAAAAAAATAAACAGAAGCTAACTATTTCTTCTGGAAAATTGTCTTTACACATGAAAGATGAATATAAGCTGAATAATACTTTCTCCATCATGTAGGTAAATTGAAATAATCACTAGTATAGTAAGAAATTAAATTAACTTAAAATTACTATGGGCATAGTGATGTCCACAAAACTGTCATAAAGGTAATAATCCTGCACAGTATAAATGAAGGGCTTTAACTTTTTTTGGCACATTGCAAATAACTTCAATAGTGTAACTGCTAATCTTTTCAGTTGTTTTCATGGTTACTCTTCAACTGTGCATTTCCCATATTTCCAATGTTTATTGATAGAAGTGAAAGCCATTGATTCATATAATTTTTCAGAGACAGGGCAAGTTTAAAAAAAAAAACTATTAAAAGAACTCACAATATCATCAGTAGGCAAACTAACGTAGTGTTAACTCACAGTATTAACTAAGCCTGATGTATGATTTTACTTCGGTGAAATGACTACAGTCCAGACAGCTCATCAGCATTTAAAGCTCATTTGCTTGCCTTAGGTCACTAGGGGATAGAAAAACAAGAAATGGGCTGGAACTGGAGATATGAAAGTAGATGACAAGCAATTTTAGATTTCACCCACCAACACACACATGAGGTAGTATAAAAGGTAAATACTGATTGTAGTGAATCATTATTCCAGAAATGCTGTAGACGTAAGAATGTACTGACTATTCACTCAAGACACGGCTCCTACTAAGACTACCATGATTATTATTACTAATAGCTTAAATGTATTGAAAGGTTATGTTCCAGACAGTATTTAAAGCCCTTGACTTAAATTTTGCTCATAACATTCTAGGATGTAGGCACTACTTTTGCCTTTCTTACAAAACTAATGTAAAGAGTGATGGTGATCTGTGGAGGACTTTATCGCTTGCACCTTGGAACTGATTCCATGCCCATGATCTCACATAATCCCAATGCACCCTTTGAAATAAGATTATTACAAAGAATAAATCTCAGTGGTTTAGCAACTGTTCTAAATTACTTGATCTTGCAAGTTGTATTCATCTTGGTATTGTAATTTCCATATTAGAGAAACAGTGAACTAGTTTCATCTCCTCGGTACAAATGTTGATTGTCTCTTCCTTATGGAATTACCTGACATTTTCATCAAAAAAAAAAAAAAAAAAAAAAAAAAACATTTTACCACGTATGTGCCAGCCTGTCTCTGGATTTTCTTGCCTGTTCCCTTGAGCAATCCTGCACCACCTTGGTTACTTTAGTTCAATATTGACATCTTCAAATCATATACGTCCTCCCACTTTGTTCTTTTTAAATCATGTTGACTATTCTGGGCTCTCTGTAATTTCATATAAATTTTACAATTAGTGTGTCAATAAATAAATAAATAAAACATCCTTTGGTGCTCTTGACTGGAATTGTGTTGACCCTATAGACCATCTACAGATGAATAAGCTTACATCTTAAAAGCACTGAGTCTTCTCATTCATGGTCTAGTATTATCTCTCCTTTTCATTCTTTCATCTTTTGTTAGATCATTTGTAATTTCTCTCAGCTATGTTTTATAGTTTCAGGATGCAGTCTTGCATGTATCTTGTTAAATTTGTTACTAAATCTGTCATATTTTAATTTTGTAAATGCTATAATTTTTAAAATTTTATTTTGAAATTGCTCATTGCTAGTATCAATTTAAATTGTGATCTTGAACCATGCAACAGTGCCACCTCACTCGCTATGTCTAGTAACTTTTGTCTAGATTTAAAACAAAAATCTACAACAATCACATAATATAAATAAATACATTTTATCTCATACTGCTAATCTCTATGCCTTTATTTTTCTTGTTCATGGCACTTGCTTAGTAAGTTCATTACATGTTGAATAGTTGTAAAAGTGGATATTATTATTGTTTCTGATATTATGAGGAATATATTCAGTCTTTCAACATTAAGTAAGAAATTAACTATAAAATTTACATGGATGCCCTTTATTGGGTTCAGGTAGTTTCTCTCAGTTCCTAGTCAGCTGAAAAGCTGTATGATAAATGGATGCTGAATTTTTATCTAATGTTCTTTCCACATTTATTGATATGATCATGTATGCAGGTGTTAATTTTCAGTCTGTTAAGATTATGAATTACAATGATTTTCAAGAACATTAAACCAATCTTGTATTCCTGAAAGTGACCCCAGTGGTTAAAACATGCTATCCTTTTTATAAATCACTGGATTTTATTTGACAACATTTTTAAAAGCTTTTTTTTCTGTTTTCATTTCATCCAGTTTAATTTTTTTTTAATTTTTAGGTAATATGTACTTCATATTTGGAAATTAAACAACACTCCTCTACATAACCCACTGGAAAGCTCCTTATATTTGGAAACTAAATAACCCATGGGTTATATAGAAGAGCTTTGTTTACTTTCCAAATAGGAGGAGCTTTCCCATATATTCTGTTATCAATTTACAGTCTAACTATGTTGTGATCAGATAATATAACACAGTATCAAGCATTTTTAATTTACTAAGCCTTTTTGTTAATGGTATAGAGTATAGTTTATATCAGTGAACGTTCCATGTGCAGTTGAAAAGACTGTCTTCTGCTGTTGAAGAGGAGTGTTTTACAAGGGTCAAGTAGGTCACATTTGTTAATAGGCCTAACAAAGTCTCCACAGTCTTGTTAACTTATGTCTACCTGCTCTATTAGTTAAAAGGCGTGTTAAAATCTCCAATGGTAGGCCAGGCGCAGTGGCTCATGCCTGTAATCCCAGCACTTTGGGAGGCCGAGGCAGGTGGATCACCTGAAGTCAGGAGTTTGAGACCAGCCTGGCCAACATGGTGAAACCCCATCTCTACTAAAAATATAAAAATTATCTGGGTGTGGTGGTGCATGCCTTTAGTCCCAGCTACTCTGTAGGCTGAGGCAGGACAATTGCTTTAACCCGGGAGGCTTAGGTTGCAGTGAGCCAAGATTGCACCACTGCACTCCAGCCTGGTGACAGAGCGAGACTCCGTCTAAATAATAATAATAATCATAACAACAACAGTGTCCCATATATAGTATGTGCTATATATATTTGTTAAAAAATAAAAACAAAGTTATGTTAGTCTGCATTTGAAGAGTATAAGGGGCTTAAAACTTGGGACAGAGGCTTTAATAAATGAACGAACAGGACTTTGGCAGCACTGACACCATACAGGAGAAGGAGGGAGAACAAGGAACATAGGGGAAAGACGTTAGGTTTTAAGATACACTTTGAATGTGATCCTTCTTTATTGGCAGGGAAATTTTCTCAAGAAGTTGTTTAGAATAGTTTGGTTTTTGGTATTTTATTTTATGTATATTATATTTGTTTGCTGGACAAAGATCTTGACTGTGAACTTGTTCATGATGAATGATGACCCTGTTCTAACATCAATTCCACATACTTACTGCTTTATATTATCTACAAGTACAACTTTCCTAAAGAAATAATGGAAAGTCCAATGAGTCCCATTCCACCAACTTAATAATGAATAAAACCAACAATCAATGATACTGTGACTTAATCAGCTGGAAGAGATGTGCATTTCTTCACTATGACTATTACAATCAAAAGCAGTTTTACTACCCAGTTATCATTCTGAAGAGACATTTTTCTTTGCAAGGGATGTCCAATTTTCAATGCTCTCATTATTCAGAAACTAACAAAAAAGGAGATTTTTTTTTTTTCAGAACACTGATTGGTACAAAAAGCATTAGTAGAATAACTGATGATGGGCTACTGGAAAATATTTATCACCAGGGTAAGAAATTGCATATATAACAACTAAAATGCATGAAATCTGAACTAGAGTTTTCTAATTCATGAGTGTGATATTACTAAGTTTTTAAAAACTATTTTTAATTAATAAATACAAATTATACCTATTTATGTGTGCAACATAATGTTTTAAAATATGGATACAGGCCGGGCGCGGTGGCTCACGCCTGTAATCCCAGCACTTTGGGAGGCCGAGGTGGGTGGATCACGAGGTCAGGAGATCGAGACCATCCTGGCTAACACGGTGAAACCCCGTCTCTACTAAAAATACAAAAAATTAGCCGGGCGTGGTGGTGCGTGCCTGTAGTCCCAGCTACTTGGAGGCTGAGGCAGGAGAATGGTGTGAACCCGGGAGGCGGAGCTTGCAGTGAGCCGAGATCACGCCACTGCACTCCAGCCTGGGTGACAAAGCGAGACTCCGTCTCAAAGTCTCAAAAAAAAAAGAAAAAAGAAAAAAGAAAAAAAAATGGATACATTGTGGAATGGCTAAATTGAGCTAATAAATGTATGCATTGCTTTACATCCTTATCACTTCTTTGTGTTGAGAACCCTTAAAATCTTCTGTTAGCAATTTTCAAAAATACAATATCATGTTACCAACTACAGTTACCATGTTGTACAACAGAGCTCTTAAAGTTATTCCTCCTGTCTCGCTGAAATTTTGTAGCCTTTGGCCAAGATCTCCCCAACACCTCAATCTCACAGCCCCTGGAAACCACCATTTTACTTTTCAAACCATTCTAACTATCACATGGATGAGGTATATAGAAGCTCTAACAATTTAAGGAAAAGTATACATTTTAAGCACCCATACATATAAATTAAAAGGTTATTATTACACTGTCAGGAGCAAAGAGAGAAGCTAGCAACACTGAGTGTGTCTATTTGGGGGTTATTTTGGGGTTATTTTGTGCTGGGGGGGAACTAATTAAAGAACTTGAGGGTGGGTGGTTTGTTTGGGAGATGATTTTAGGTACAAGATCGAAGGGGCAAGAGGGATGAGGGAAAGGAGGAGGAAGAGGAGTATTATAAGGGCACATTTCATGATTCATGCTGTGAGCAGTGGGGACTTGATCCCACCAGGATCTCCAAGAAGTGCACAAGACAACCACAAGCACTGTTGCCTCTAACAGACGGAAAGTTGGGGCAATGACCTGCTTCCATCTTTCACTGATTGAGAGGATCCCTGGCCCTGGGGACATGGTCTCCTCATCCAGCCCCAATTCAAGATTGTGCCTCCATGGCAAGCTCCAGGTGTTGACGCAGGTGAAAACACACATGGAGAGGCTCATGCCAGGAGAGAGACATGTCTCTAGGCTTGCATGAAATCACTCACTACATTTGCCAGGGTCCAGGGCATTTCCTGTGGGCATTTGCTGTCATGCTACAGACAGGACTGGGTTGCCAGAAAATAAAATCTTCTTTAAAGACAATGATGATAATAATTAGACACCTTGCATTGACCTGCATTTATACATCGGCTGACTTACAGAAGAAAGATAAACTGCAACACCCTAGAGGCTGCGATCCAACATTGACTCTGAAGTTGCTCATCATGTAGTGGAAAAATTACGTTGATGAATTAGTAGTTTGATCCTTAAACATAAACTATCAAAATAAAAGAAACTATTCTCCATGTTGATGGTTTCCAGTTAGAAACGCCATGGCTTTAGTTGATCTGCATTAAGTTTAAGAACAGGGGAAACTCTGCAGTAGAGTTCCAGTCGGCCTAGGGGTCAACGTAAGTCACAAGAGAGAGGTTCTTCTGGATCTCCGATGCATGAGTGATTCAGCTGCTCATGCACAAACATAACATGCCCCTTCACTTATGCAGACTCCATCCACTTAGTGCGTTTTCCCAGCATGACAGAGCCTCAGTACCAACGTTCTGCTTGCCTGTAGCAATATTGCATGAAATATGGAACCACCATTAAGTCGTGGCTCCGCAGGAACGTGTTTGATTTTTTTCTTCATGATGGTTAAAAAGTTAATGTTTCTCCTGCCACTTTAATAATGCATTATGGAGCAGTGGATACAATTTCTTCCTCAAAATGTAATTAGGGTTTTCAATCTTTTTTATCTGTTACCTCATCGCTAACAAACAGTACATGGTATAAACAAATTCTTCGGTCATAATAGGTTTAGTACATGAAAATACTGTGCTAAGTAGAATATTTTCTTTAAAAGATTACATTTTATTTATCTTTCAAAGAATACTTAATAAAAAATGAGGAAACGCAATATTCTCAACAAGTGCTGAACTGACAAGAAGAAAAAGCGATTTCTTTTTTGATCACGTAACAGATACAGTAAGAACATAATTCAACTGAGCCCCGTTTTTGATCTACGAAAGTCACTTTAGGGAGATTTTTAAAGCTATTTCAATTATTTGAAAATAACACTTGAATTTTATATATTTATCTGAAAGAATAAATCTACATTTATAGGCAGGAGATGTCTCAAAGTTGTTTGTCTTACAAAGACAGATGTTTTAAAGTAAATTCCTGCCATGTGAGACAAGACCTGGGGAGGTAGTTTGTTGGGACTGCATAGGCGGGCACGAGTCTGACAGTGACTGAGGCCAGCGCGGATTTCCTCCTCAGCCCCGGCCTACCTTTGTGTCTCGTATGGCACCTTCCCCTCTTTTTAAGCACCAGCCCAGTGTCTGGAACAGAGCAGGAATTCAAGAATTCAGTAAGTTTGTTAATTAAATGAACGCAAAGGGCATTTGGGGTAGACTGTAACTTAAACTCTGTTCATCAGTGGGATCTAGAGTGCTGCATTGTCCTCCCCTTGTGGGATTCCAACTGCTTGAATAACAGTTGGTAGACCTGAGCCCCAGAAATTAAGCAGGTAGATATGATGATCTATCTAAGTAAAATACATTGCCAAAGACAGGCTTCATCATAGAAAACAACCAGAGAAATACTACTACTCTAGGAGACAGCTGACAAAAATATTGGAAGAAAGGTTAAAAATTTTAAAAAATTAAAAAACTAAACATTTGCAGATATTTAGTTATAATTTAAAATGAGACTTTATGGTATTAACAACGTGGCAGGGGGGTAAAATGTAATAGATGAATAGAAAATGAGGGTGACCTGTGCTGAGAACAAATTAGTGAGCTGGCAAAGAAGTGAAAAATAATAACACAATTAACAGAAGGAAAAATTAAATACATAACTTGCACATTAAAATATATAAGATATCCTGGAGAAAATATCTCAAATAACCAGTTTCCCAGAAAAAAAAAAAAGATAAATAGACGTAGAATAAATAATGACGAAAGTAATAATAAAGGAAATTTTCCCTGATTACACTTGGAACAACTTCATCATTTATGTATAAGATGGATAAAAAGATACTGACATAGGTAAATAATGGTAAAATTCATGAGTTGCTTGAATAAAAATAAAATCTTTAAATTTCCAGACAGAAATAACAAATCATTTAAGTAGTAGTTTTCAAAGTATGGTCCCAGAAACCTTCAATGGGACAGAGCAGAAACTCTTCGTGATGTCTTGGAGGTGCAAAGAATTTTCATAAGAAGAAGATTAAGACAGTATGTGCCGTCCTCTTTTATTCTCCTGAGCACACAGTAAATTTTTCTAGAGGCTACACGATAGGTGTCATGGCTATAAATTGCATGCAGAAGCCAACAGAATAATTCAACCATCTTTTGTTGAACCAAACATAAAATAGATTTATTTTAATTCTACTGATTTTAGTTTCTTCGTTAAAAATACACATATTGATATGTAAAGGGATTATTATTTTCATAAATTAATTGATTCGCATTTACTTTAACTCAGTTTTACTTTCTAGTACTGACAGATACAACCCACATAAACAAAACCTCTTTCAGGTTTGGAAAACTTTTTAAGAGTATAAATTCATAGAGGGAGAAAGCAGATCAGCAGTCACCAAGGGATAGGGAGAGAGGAGATTGGAAGAAATTCCTTAATGGGTAGAGCTATTTTCCTGGGGTGATTACAAATTTTGAAATCAAAGAGACGTTGTTTCACAACATTGTGAATACACTAAATGTCACTGAATTGGACATTTTAAAATGGCTAATTGTATGTTATCTTTATTTCACTTCAATAGAAACAAAAGAAGTACTTGATTATTAAGCAATGCTCTCATTAATCAAAGAAATAAAAGCAGAAAGTTATTTTGAATGCAGTGAAAATACGAGCAAAAAACAAATCATCTCTAACTCAAAGCAACTCAATGAAAGCTGTATTCAGAGTGCAATTTATGCCTTCATTAATGAAAAAGAAAGGAATACAAAACAACCTTCCACAATACACTATTTAAAAATTAGAATAACATTATTTTTAAAAATACATGAAAAGGTTTACTAAAGACAAAACGATCATCACTGAAAAGAACAGAAAACAAACAGTATTTGTAAAAAAAGAAAATCAAAAGCTTTCTCTGAAAAGATCAATGATCATGAACTCTAAAAAATACCATTTACAAAAAAATTCAAACTGGATTAGAGACTTTAATTTGTGTAGAAGCACTATAAACATGTTAGGATTAAAATCAAGAAAATATATGACTGATACAGGCGTTAAGGAGAAGTGTTTAACCCTGGATTAAGAGAATTCAACTCAGAAATTCTCTCATAAAATAAAACATTATTTAGCATATATTTTACATAGTATGTATAAACATCGCATGTCATATAATGCAAGTTAAGTGTTTATATACACTTAATATTCATGTGCAATGAGTACATAGAATGTTTCTATTCAAAAACTGTTTTGTACAGAGAAGAGATCGTAAACACACACAAAGAGACGTGTACGGGCTGGGTTTGGGGGTCCCAGAGGGAAAAGATAATGACATCGCTCTGAGTGGAGTTTTACAGCTTCAGGCCTTCCCTGGGATAGACAATTGGAGGTACCAACCTGGGTCACTGCGCCCAAGCACACACATTTCAAGGTTTCTATGGTAGCTGCCTCACCTGAGAACCCTGGGACCGGGAGCCCGGGGAAGTGATGGCGAGAAGAGATGAGGGGTGGACAGGCACGGGGACTGAGGAGAAGCCTCCCCCACAGAGCCCCTGAGCTGCGCCACGTGACGGCTGAGCTTATCCATAAGCCCCTCAACACCTCAGAGCTACACAGCCACGAGAGGTATTATTTTCCCTGAAGTTTCTGGAAAGTCTAATGTTCTAGGTGGTCTCCTGTGTGAGGTGCTGTGCAGGCCCCAGGACTGTGCTCTGGGCCACTGTCTGCAACGGCCCCTGCAACGGCGGCTCTGGGTCTGGCCTTAGGCTGGGGGTGCCCAGGAGCCCTTCCTTCCTCTGCCGGTGCTGCCTCCAGGTCTCAATGCCACCTGCTCATGATGAGCAGGGCGCATGCCTGGGAGCTCCTGTCCCCAGGACCTCTAGCAAACTTGTGCAGGGGCCTAGGAATGTGGCTGGTGGGAGAGATCCCAGTTTCCTGCGGGGAATCACATATGGGTCCATAGAAACTTCAGCCCTTGCCTCCTCAGAAGAAGGAATTTGACTGAGGGGCATAAAGGAGAAAAAGAGACCAGGCAAGTCCAGAGCAGGAGTGGAAGTTTATTTTAAAAGGCCTTAAAACAGGAAAGGAAGGTGTGCTTGGAAGAGAACAGAGCAGGCACGTGAAGGTTAGAGAGAGATGGTCAAGGTCCATTTAACTGGGATCCTAGGACTTCTTTTTTTTTTTTTTTTTTTTTAGCTGGAGTCTTGCTCTGTTGCCCAGGCTGGAGTACAGTGGCGGTTGTGATTTCAGCTCACTGCAACCTCCTCCTCCCGGGTTCAAGCAATTCTGCTGCCTCGGCTTCCTGAGTAGCTGGGATTACAGGTAGGCACCACAATGCCCAGATGATCTTTTGGTATTTTTAGTAGAGACGGGGTTTCACCGTGTTGGTCAGGCTGGAACTCCTGACCTTGGATCCGCCTGCCTTGGCCTCCCACAGTGTTGGGATTACATGCATGAGCCACCGCCCCTGGCTGGATCCCAGGACTTTTATATTTATTTATTTATTTATTTATTTATTTATTTATTTATTTTTTTGAGACGGAGTCTCACGCTGTTGCCCAGGCTGGAGTGCAGTGGCGCGATCTCGGCTCACTGCAAGCTCCGCCTGATCCCAGGACTTTTATAGCCTCCGCTCGTTCCCATGATTTTTCCCTTACAGCAGGCTGCCCACATACACAGCCTCCTTTACCCCTCGGAACTGAGCACGCATAACCTGGAAGGGCGTTATAGGCACGCAGCGCCCTCCTGGCCTCTTGGAAATAAGCATGCGCAGTGTGGCAGGGAGTTACATGCATGCATGTTGGAGATTTTCTTCCTTATTCTGGTGGAGGGTACGCGGAAAGTCACGCTCTGCCATCTTTGTCCTTGAACATGTATGCGCAGGAAGTTGTTTCTCCCTGGGGTCTGCATTCAATTAACATTTTGATGTTAATAGGTGAGGACCATCAGGAAATGGCCTCTCCTTGGCCCTGCTAAATTATTTTTAGAGAGGCAATGCGATAATTGTGAACTATCACCTGCCATTTCCAGTGGGTGGGGGGAGAGCCCTCTCCAGCCTACCTCGTACTTAACTACCTGTAACAGGAAGAGAAGCACTGCCCTCCTGCTCTCCACCACCCGTGACCACACGCAGAGCACCCTGAATGAGCCTCTTTCTCCTGTTGTGTCCGGAACTGGGGGCGTTATTGATCCCACTGACTTCAAGAATGAAACCGCAGACCCTCACGGTGAGTATTACAGTTCTTAAAGATGGTGTGTCTGCAGTTTGTTCTTGCAGACGTTCAGATACGTCTGGAGCTTCTTCCTTCTGGTGGGTTCGTGGTCTCGCTGTCAGGAGTGAAGCTGTGGACCTTCATGGTGAGTGTTATAGCTCTTAAAGGCAGCGCGTCTGGAGTTGTTCATTCCTCCCCAAGGGTTCGTGGTCTCGCTGGCTTCAGGAGTGAAGTTGCAGACCTTTGTGGTAAGTGTTACAGCTCATAACAACTCACAATGGCAGCCTGGACCCAAAGAGTGAGCAGCAGCAAGATTTACTGCAAGCAGCAAAAGAACAATGCTTCCACAGTCTTGGAACGGACTAGAAGGGGTTGCCACTGCTAGCTCAGCCAGCCTGCTTTTATTCCCTTATCTGGCCCCACCCACATCCTGCTGATTGGTCCATTTTACAGAGAGCTGATTGATCCACTTTACAGAGCGCTGATTGGTCTGTTTTGACAGAGTGCTGATTGGTGCCTTTACAATCCTTGAACTAGACACAGAGTCACAGAGTGCTAGTTAGCTAGATACAGAGTTAGCGAGATAGAGTACCAATTGGTGCATTTACAAACCTTGAGCTAGACACAAAGTACTGATTGGTGTATTTACAAACCCTGAGCTAGGCACAGAGTACTGATTGGTGTGTTTACAATCCTTGAGATAGACACAGAGTCACACCCAGAGTTAGTCCTCCAAGTCTCCAGTAGGTTACCTAGACACAGAGTGCTGACTGGTGCACATACGATCCTCCCGCTAGATGTCAAAGTTCTCCAAGTTCTCTTCCAGTTCAGGAGCCCAGCTGGCTTCACCCAGTGAATCCTGCAACCAGGGCTACAGGTGGAGCTGCCCACCAGTCCCGAGTGGGGCCTGCACTCCTCAGCCCTTGGGCTGTCGATGGAACCGGGTGCCATGGAGCAGGGGGCGGCGCACATAGGGGAGGCTCAGGCTGCGCAGGAGCCCACCACAGGGGTAGGCTGCAGGTCCCAAGCCCTGCCCCGCAGAGAGGCAGCTACGGCCCCGGCGGGAATTTGAGTGCAGTCCCCGTGGGCCAGCACTGCTGGGGGACCCAGCGCAACCTCTGCAGCTGCTGGCCCGGGTGCTAAGCCCCTCACTGCCCTGGGTGGGCGGCCCTGGCTGGCTGCTCCGTGTGTTGGGCCCGTGGAGCGGGTGCCTGCGAGGGCCGCGTGCAGCCAGGGTTCCCACCGTGCCTCTCCCTCCACACCTCCCTGCAAGCAGAGGGAGGAGGCTCTGGCCTCAGCCAGCCCAGAGAGGGGCTCCCACGGTGCCTTGGCGGGCTGAAGGACTCAAGCACTGCCAGAGTGGAAGCCGAGGCTGGAGGCCGAGGAGGCGCTGAGAGTGAGGGGTGCTAGCACATTGTCACCTCTCTCTGTGAGAGGTCCCCACAGACCCCACTGACAATGCCAAACGATATGCAAAAGAGACATGCAGTGTCAACACCAAACACATCCAGCGTGTTATTGGTGAAACTCCACGTTACACCACAGAAACCAAAACCATACATCCTTCATCTTACTGGTTCAGAGATTTTCCAAAATTGACTCTAAGCTTCCATTCAAGATACAGATCAACAAATAAACCAGAAGGAAAAAAATGTAGAAATAAAGTAGAATTTTGTGCTGGTATGTCATTCTCTCTACTCATGTTAGAAGCCGTCAGCCAACCCCTAATAAGTCAGTAGATGATTTGGGGTCTTAAAAAAATGTTTAGCTATTCCATAGAAGATTGGTGCTACCTACTCTGCTCCATTTTGTACAATTCCATATCTCATCAATAAATACATTACTACCTCCTCTTTCACTGATTCTAAAAGAGTGTCTCCGAGGATAAAGAAAAAGGATAAATATGTGGACACCAAGATTCTTTGAGAACTACCAAAACTAAGAAAAAATACAGGTCTAATACATAGACACCCAGTGAATTAATATCCGTTAGAAATCAATCACATCTCTGGTTGATTAACTGAGGGGATCACCTTGCTCCCTGCCACACTGAGATTTCTGTTCTAGGGTTTCCTTTTTACCTTTTTTTTTCATGTTTGAGATGGAGTCTTACTCTGTTGCCCAGGCTGGAGTGCAATGAATGGCACGATCTCGGCTCACTTCAATCTCCACCTCCCAGGTTAAAGCAACTGGGATTACAGGCACCTAACACCACGCCCAGCTAATTTTTTGTATTTTTAGTAGAGTCAGGGTTTCACCACGTTGGCCAGGCTGGTCGTGAACTCCCAACCTCAGGTGATCCACCTGCCTCAGCTTCCCAAAATGCTGGGATTATTTGGCATGAGCCACCATACACAGCCAGGTTTCCTTTCTAACCCATATAAGGTCTGACCAAGTCTTGAACCAAAATCTAATTATCTTAGATTTAAAAAGGTTGCACAACTTTGGGGTATTAACCATAGCTAAGTGTAGATAGCATATAATGTGCCAGGTGGTGGTGTTAACTTTTTACACACATTAATGCATTTGATTTTTAAAACAATGAGACCATGACATGGAAACTATTATTATCCCCATTTCAAGATGGGGAAACTGAATCACCAAGATGTTAGTCAGTTGCCTTATTGCACAATTAGAAATGAGAGACCTAGAATTTGAGGCACAGAAGTCTAACTCAAGGCATGTATGTTTAGCCACCATGCTGTTGCCTTGTGATAGCTTGAGTTTCATCATCTTCCATGTACATTCCTAAAGAGATTGTAGGAAAAAGAAAGAGGAGAGGTGGAAACTCAGTAAATATAATGGCTACTTTTTATCAAATACTTAATATGTATCAAATACTGTGCCCCATGTTTTGCATACATAGTTATTTAATTCTGACAAGACTAAAATGTTATTATTTTCATTTTTAGATAAGACTATTGAGAATTACAAGTTACTACCCGGTGTGGCAGAACCTGTATTTGAAACACTACTCCAAGAAAGTTCAGTTGGGCTGAACATTCTTTAGCCCAACTCCAAAGCTGAGTTTTACCCTCTGGAAGAACAGACTCAGGAGCTTGAAGGACACCCAGCCTTTACAGAAGGGAGAGAGAATGTTGGCGGCTCTTCCAGACTAGGAACTGCTTGGAATGGTGCAAATGTACAGGTGATTATCTCTGCATTGTTGCAAGCACTAAATGCTAGTTTAATATCTAAAAAGAATGTTACCTTTTCCGTATAGAAAGGTTGCATCTGTTTTCTTGTTGGCCCTAAAAAAATGAAACCCACATGGAGGTAGAAAGAGAGAAATAGGCCTATCTCAGATGGAAGAAATAACGAAGGAGACAAAAACGCTGGGGGAGGCTCTCTATATGTCTTTAGAAACTATTTCCTCACGTTCCTGTTCCTAATTTCCTGCCTCTTTCTCCCACAACTTCACGCCCAGCTCTGCTAAATCCCTGATATAACTGCAGAACTAAAACATTTCTCAAAATGAGAAGACAGAAATACAGGGGCAAAGACAGCCTTTGTGTGTAGGTTTCACTATTGCAGTGGGGATACATGTACTTTTGTTCCCTCAGAAACATTTTTTCAATTGTTTCTTTCATTCAACAAATATTTGTGTGTTCTACATTCTACGCACCAAGGCAGATGTTAAGCATAAAAATATATGTCAGGCTGGGTGCAGTGGCTCCCACCTGTAAACCCAGCACTTTGGGAGACCAAGACAGGAGAATCACCTGAGTCCAGAAGGTTTAGATCATCCTTGGCAACATGGCCATACCCTTCTCTATAACAAATAATATTTAAAAAAAAATTAGCTGGGCATGGTGGTGCATACTTGTAGTCCCAGCTACTTAGAAGGCTGAGGTGGAAGGATTGCTTGAGCTCAGGAGTTCGGGGTTGCAGTGAGCTATAATCATGCCACTGCACTCCAGCCTGGGGAACAGAGCAAGACCATGTCAAAAAGAAAAAAGGAAAAAGAAAAGGGGAGAGGAGGGGAATGAATATTTATTTTCCATGCCAAGAAGAATAGTGTTGTTAGGTTCATAAAGCTCAGAGGAAATGAAGGGATAATCATAACTATACAGCCAATAAGAGGCACACAGGAGCTGATTTGGAGCTATCGCTGTATAATAATCCCCTTTGGCTGGCTGGTGTTATACTTCTCAGGGCAGCAAATCCTGCAGGGTATAAAACATTTAAAAATATTTTTACTTTCTTTTTGCTTGTTTAACGTTCTAGATTAAACCAGAGAAGACAACTAATAGAATGCCATTCTCTTAGTTGTGCCTGTGTACTTGTTCATGTGCTATCTTAACTTTTAATATTATAATGCTACTTGAAGGAAAAGTCCACATGTTAATGAAGCTGCCAAAGTCTTAATGAGCATTCTGTCCTTCTGGCAAGCAAATGAAAAAATGAAATTATTATTTTGGAGAAAACAAATATCCGAACCCAGAAATCCATAACCGAACATGAAGATAGACTCTGTTTTCTATCATTGTTTTGTAATATTACAATGTGGTTTTTTGTGGGGATGTGGGAAAGTTTCATTTTTATAACTCTTTATTTTTTTCTAACTTGCTCCTTGAACAATAACTTTTTTTTTTAAATTATACTTTAAGTTCTAGGGTACATGTGCACAACATGCAGGTTTGTTACATATGTATAAGCTGTTTCACTCTCTAGAAAACCAAAAAGGTGGCAGAAAAAGATGGTGAAGTCGTGGAAGCATGTGCACGTTTTTGAAATATCTGTTTTATTTTTTAAAATGAATTAGAATTGAAATTGTTCCTGCTTATCACTAACATTTTAGAAATACATTCTTCTGGGTTTAGTTCTATTATTCATTTACTGAGGTATCAATTTATTCACTTATCTCTTTGTTCTTTATCCATTCACATACCCACATTTGAATAATTTAAATGAGGCTCACCGCATATTGTAAAATACAAATTAGCCTATACAAACAAAATGTTAAAGAGGCAAGTGATCAGGACATCACTGAGGGCCAGAGGTGAGGCTTTGTGGTTTAAGTCCTATGGGTCAGGTCACACAAAGCACCCTTCTGTCCACTCCAAAGAGGAACGTTATTATGGCTTTATCTCTGATACACCCCAGAAGGATCTGCAGAGGATATTGTATAGTAGGTGAAGTGTAAGTAGATGATAATGGAAAAAGACAACAGTTATTCACTGAACTTGAACAATTCTAACACACAATCATTCGTGCAACTCACATGTTTTGAGCCCTGGCCTTGGCTTAGGATCTGTGAGCTCCTGGGTTGGACCTTCTCCCATGCGTCTCCCGCCTCCCCACTCTGGGGTGGCTTCTCTATGCTTCTCCAGGCTTCCTACTCCCCAGCACCATGTTTCTCAAGCTCGGCTCTTAACAATGCCTCTGTCACATGCTTTCATTTTATGTTGCACACCAGTCCTTACATATTTAAAAGCATAATTTGAGTATCAGAAGCTACAGTGCATCTTTCTAAAAACTGATTTTAAAAATTCCTGTAGTTTCTAGACAGGGTAGGGTGGATCACACCTGTAATCCCAGCACTTTGGGATGCCACGGCAGGAGGCCTTGAGGCCAGAAGTCTGGGATCAGTCTGGGCAACATGACCAAAAACCCCATCTCTACTAAAAATACAAAAGTTAGCTGGGTGTGGTGGCCCCAGCCTGTAGTTCCAGCTACTCGAGAAGCTGAAGTGGGAAGATCACTTGAACCTCAGAGGCGGAGGTTGCAGTGAGCTGAGATCACAGCACTGTACTCAAGCCTGGGCGACAGAGCAAGACTCCATCAAGAATGAAAGAAAGAAAGAATGAAAGAATGAATGAAAGAAAGCAGAGAGAGAGTTCCCATAGTTTTTGTCTCTTTTAATCTAAAAATAATTTGACAAAATGCTCCAAATGACAGCATCTCACTTACAATTTAATTTATATTTTTGCTATGTTCTCCCTTATTTGACCTATATTCCAGTGCAGAAGGTAAGTTTCTTCATATGATGTACCTGAACGCAGAATGTTTTGAAACTGCAGTGAAAGACACTCAAACTTAGGTATACGTTCAGTTTTGTGATTGGAATAGCTGCAGGTACTCTGACCTGCCAGCGCCTTCTGGCATTATACACCAAGTGATGCGCAGAAAAACATTCTATATTGTGATGTACATAATGTGCGATCTGCCTTTATTCCTATTATTATTTAGATACCTGGGTATTCCCTGAAGCCCTGTACTAGGCATTTGATCATGTGGTACTTGAACATTTATGAAATAAAAAAGGATCTGTTAAGGACAGTATTTGTGTGAAGCTATTTCGAGCCTTTGCAAGGAGCCTTCTGGGCATCTCAGGGTATGCATTTCGGGATGATCATCTTGTTAGACAACAGTGCTGGAGCTAAGTGGAAACACAGGTTGTTCAAAATGATAATGATAGAAACTTAACTGATATTTTTACAGTGTATCTTATTGCATATTGCATTTGTGAATTTTTCTTTCAATCATGGAATCTATTTTCTAAGAAAGTTTTATTTCCTCCCCTCAGATTCTGGGAACAGCAAATCCTAAGTGACATCTAATAAGGAATTTAGCAAATGTTATTCTGCAAACCTTTAAAATATATTCAAGTTTCCAGATGTAGTTAATGCCCTTTCCTCATAAGGCTACAAACTTAAAAGCATGGCGTGAATGTCATGGCATCAATGCTAGTGAGAAATACAACTTTCAACACTGAGGGCAAATGTCATTTATGCCTTTAAAGACTGATTCTTAGAAAATATTGAGAAAATTTAAAAATTAGCATTTAAGGCCAGGCGCGGTGGCTCAAGCCTGTAATCCCAGCACTTTGGGAGGCCGAGATGGGTGGATCACGAGGTCATGAGATTGAGACCATCCTGGCTAACACAGTGAAACCCCGTCTCTAATAAAAAATACAAAAAACTAGCCGGGCGAGGTGGCGGCGGGCGCCTGTAGTCCCAGCTACTCGGGAGGCTGAAGCAGGAGAATGGCGTGAACCCGGGAGGCGGAGCTTGCAGTGAGCTGAGATCCAGCCACTGCACTCCAGCCTGGGCGACAGAGCGAGACTCCGTCTCAAAAAAAAAAAAAAAAAAAAAAATTAGCATTTAAGTATGCCAATTAGGAAAGCATTTTTAGTCTTGAGGATTTTATTATTGATAAAGCAAAAAGTTATTTTAAATATTGTATTTAACACTAATGGAAATATTAATATGCACTGATTTGATTTAAAATCAAGAAGTTATGATAAAACTTTTTATAAAGATAAATTTAATAAGATAAATTTCTTTTTGGGGATAAATTTAATTCATTTTAAAATTTAACTGATTTAAAATCAAGAAGTTATGCTAAAAACGTATGTAGAAACTGGTAAATTATAATTTATTATTTTTACTGAATTAGAATTACTTCGCAGTCATAACACTGTCATAAAATGAGAGACATTTATACCTAATGCTTGTACAAAGCACATATCACAAAAGTCCTTCAGGCTTAGATTATTCCTCTGGAATAAAGGAATAATACCATCCTCTTAATATTGTCTGTATGATTTAAATTCTTTTAAAAAGACATTAAATTGTCTGAAAAATATAAATTATACATTACAATTCCCATTTTACAAATGAGGAAAAGATAATTCAGAATTCAAACAAAATTGAACATGAACAAACTGAAAAGCTACAAAGTCTCCAAGAAGCTAATGATTAAAAATTGCATCTCTTCTTGCTAAGTTATCATTTTCTCTGCCTATAAGCATAAAAGTCATTGTCTCAATTAAGGAAATTTTCTTAACCAAGTAAGCTACTGAAGAAAAAGAATTCTGAGTTATAAGCATAAAAGTTATATAAGCATAAAAGTCAACCTTTCAATTAATGAAACATTTTAAACCAGATAAGCCATTGAAGAACAAGGATTCTGATTATCTAGACTCCACTGAACTACAGTTTCAGTTTATTTTCCCCAAGTGCCATATTTTCCCAAAGGTGATCTTCGACACAGATTTAAATTAAAAATGACATTTTAAAAGTCTGGCCCCGTATGTGTTTATTAAGATTTTGGTCTTGCTTTGTGAAGACACTAGGAAATCTATCCTAGGCAGAAATTTCCACTAAGATATCTATAAAAATGCTTTGAAATCATAATTTACTCAGGCACCATTTGTAACACCAAATCTGTTTATGTAACATTCCTGATAACAAACAGATAATACACAAAGTGAAAGCAAACATCAAAAAAAACAGGTTGCTGGGATATTCATGGGAGCATTTCCTGCTTATGTAGTAAAGCCCGGTCTTTCATGATGAAGGCATCGGCCTTGATAACGGTGCATTGGGTTTTTAATATTTCCCCCTAGAAACGCTATTAAATAAATAAAGCAGCATCATGAGGAACAGATGCCCCTTTAGTCCTAAAACATAGCGCATCATGCTTTACGACTTCTCTAGTCACTGGTCAAAAACGAATAGTCTTGGGTGCTTTCTTCCTCAAATACCGCATGTTAAAAGGAAAAGCAGTGTAGCAAAAATCACAAAGCTGCACAAAGACATGTGTGTCACCTTATTTCCTTAGAGTTCATGGGCATGTGAGAAGGTGCACGGACCATCATTCTCAGAGATAACTTGAGCTTGGGCTCAGACTCAGCCAGGACCGTCCTCCTCTGTCTACGTCCAGCCCACGCCTCAGCACCTATTTCATGGACCTGTTCTGCTGAGGCGGTTTGAATAAACCACATTCCCTAATGGGACTGTTCTGCACCTGTCAAGATGTTCTTCTGTGCACTCCAGATTTGGTCATGATTAGGTTCTTCTGTCCTGGAACTCCCCTACACATTCAACTTAGGATTTTGTTCCAGCAGTCACAGATCTGCAGGATTAAGATCCCAAGTGCACTGTAGTAGCACAGAGTGAGGGAGCACAGGTGTTGTCACCCAGCAGCCCTGGATTCGAGGTCTACCACCCTCACCTCTCAGCTGGGTGTCACCCTTGGATGTCAGCCCCCTGTTTGTGATACCAACTATGCAGGAACCGCTATATTAAGGTAGTAGGCGAATTGCAGGTGAGCAAAGTGTAGGGGTCATGATTTCACACGAGGAATAAGCAATGAAATCCATGCTATGAAGAAGAAAGGAGAGGATGATTGGCTGAAAAGGAGAACATGGACATTCAATTGCAGTAAGATGTGGAAATCAGAGCAGTTGGGTGTGGAATGTGGTGCAGAGGTGGTGCCTTTTCTTGCAGACTCTTCGGATGGGACTCAAGGCTGGACACTCGAAGAGGCTGGCATCTATGTTTCCCCAGTATCCATATTTTTAAAAATACTGAGGGCAATAAGTTTCTTTTAACATTTGACATGTTATGGTAACACAGACATGATTTCTATTACTCAAGCTGTAAAACAGTTGAAGTCTGTTTTGATCATTGTCTATTTTTTTCCACAAAACTTTTCACTCAGTTTTTGTTTTGTTTTGTTTTTGTTTTTTAGATGGATTGTTGCTCCGTCACCCAAGCTGGAGTGCAGTGGTGCAATCTCGGCTCACTGCAACCTCTGCCTCCCAGGTTCAAGCGATTCTTCTGCCTCAGCCTCCCCAAGTAGCTGGGATTACAGGTATGCACCACCACGTCTGGTAAATTTTTTGCATTTTTTAGTAGAGACGGGGTTTTACCATGTTGGCCAGGCTTGTCTCAAACTCCTGACCTCCAGTAATCCACCTATCTTGGCCTCCCAAAGTGCTGGGATTACAGGTGTGAGCTAGCGCACCCGGCCTCAGTGTTTTGAACACTGTACTTGTAATAATTATGAGTTTGATGAATGAATGGATAACAAAGGTTCCACATCCATGGCTCTCACCCAGATAAGCCAATTAAATGTGTTGGAAAGAACATGTGGTGTTTACTTAGCAATATTTTCAGTGATGTATGACATGCTATACTCCATGGTTCCTAAGTAGCTTGGAAATACCTCGCTGGTCTCTTAGTCCAACCTAAGGTGAATGAATGCCTCATAATTGATTATACAATAGAAATATTTGGGGTGTAGGTTTTAAAATTCAGAAAATTTTCTATTATAAAACAAAATTCATATTTCAATTTAAAAATATTAAAATATACTAAGTAAACAAAAATAAGTTTAAATTTAGTAGCACATATGGTATATTGTTTCATTTTTAAATACTAAAGCTATGTGTATATAAGTTTGTATGTAACTGAATATACATAGATTTCACCTAGACAAATTGCAATAATTTTGATAGCAAAACAAAAGCTATACGCATATCACAATAGTACAGTGTATGTATAGCAACCTAAGTCAGAGAGAAACTTAATACTTTGAAATCAAATCAACATCAAACTTAAATATAATCTTAAAACCCCAGTGTAAGAAATGAAGGTATATATGTTGACACTTGGAAGAATTTCTAACTCATTCTATCCCAAATTTCCTCCCTTTCAGAAAAAAAAAAAAAAAAAAAAAAAAAAAAAGTTTGTTGGATTTAAAGGTATTAAGTCAAATAGAATGAGTTGAAACATCCCCAGAATGCACAAAGAACCTTCGTGCTTTGCATAAATTACTTTCATTAATAGCCCAGCATGAGGTGCTTGCTTGAATAACTTTTTTGTCAACAGTAAAAAGAACCTGCTTTCAGAAAAAAATTTTACATAAAATTCACCCAAGAGGGTAAAGACCAATTTTCATCTTAACAAGTAAACATTAAAGGCATTTATTTTTTTAAAGACTACATAAATGAGAGTGATTTACTAAATTATGCTTTTTGTGGTGAAACTAGGCCGCATAAAACTTAGAAACTAGGCCTCATAAAAAAAGAACTTAAAAAAATTAACACCAGGTGGCTCTGGATAGGGTCCCACCCTGATAGGGTCCCACCCTGCCAATTCCGGGAAACAACCTCATGGGGTCCCACCCTGCCTCGAAGTTCCCGGAATCAACAACTCCAGGAAAAAAACCTCATAAGGTCCTGCTCTAACCAATTAGAACAAGACACCTTGCTCAGGCCATAGACAGACCCAATTACCACGCGCCTAAAGCTTTGTTTGAATTTCGCGCCCTAAGCTGTGTTTGAACTTGTGTTTGCCTATATAAACAGCCTGTAACAAGCAGTCAGGGTCCCAGGGCCAACTTAGAGCTTGGGACCCTAGCGCGCTAGTAATAAATAACTCTCTGCTGTGAATCTCGTGTCGGTGATCCTTCGCGGCGACCCCTGCCCAGGAAGGAATCGACAGTTCGGTTCCAGCAGTGGCTATACTTCCTTTGGGGCTTAGAGCTCACAGGCTGCTTCAGGGAGCGTTCCACAGTCACGCGGCCACAAGTCTTACCGTGTCACCGTGACTTATTTGAGCATTGGTACAACTTAATTCACATGTGTTTGTATTAATTCCAACATATAATTTAGCATAGATCCTGTATTTTGACTGAGGCCTTAATCAGCCAGTGGAAGGAGAGACAGGTGCTGGTACGCCTCATTTTGTAGCACTTGTATTGTGTCTCTAGCCTGCCGTACTCTAAGCTCCGATAGGAAGAAATGACCGCCACCAGGAAATAAATACGTTGGAGAAGTCTTCCAGGTTAATTCTCTTGTAGCAGGATGAGCCACAGACAAAACGCAGACACCGAGTTACAGAAGAAGGGGTTTACTCGGCCGGGGGCATCGGCCAGACTTCTGTTTCAAGAGCCGAGCTCCCCGAGTGAGCAATTCCTGTCCCTTTTAAGGGCTCACAACTCTTTAAGGGGGTGCCTGTGAGAGGGTCGTGATTGAGCAAGCAGGGGGTACGTGACTGGGGGCTGCATGTACCGGTAATTAGATCAGAACAAAACAAGATAGGGATTTTCACAGGGCGTTTCTATACAATGTCTGTAATCTATAGACAACAGAACCAATTAGGTCAGGGGTCGATCTTTAACCAGGCCCAGGGTGTGGCGCCGGGCTGTCTGCCTGTGGATTTCATTTCTGCCTCTCAGTTTTTACTTCTTCTTTCTTTGGAGGCAGAAATTGGGCATAAGACAATATGAGGGGTGGTGTCCTCCCTTACTCTGAGCCACTCAAATTCCAATTGTAATGTTTTACCTAGTTGCAAAGAAATACTTAAATTTTGCTATTAAAGTTGAGGTGTCTTTATATTTTTATTTTAAAATGGACCATAATTATTAAATAAATTAAATGCTTCAAAATCCATTTTAATGCACTTGCATGACACATACACTAACTAGTATCCTTCATAAAGGACTAATGTATCCAACAATTATTTGTTGAGAATCTGTTAATGATTAATACATGAAATAATACATGGCTCACAAATGAAATAATACATGGTTATTCATTAAGCAGGGTTTCCACTTTCGAAAAAGTGTGATTGCATATTATGCCTACTTTTAGAAAGTTAAATGCGATTATGTTCTTAAATATTTGTCTTCATTTTGGGGGTTTATCCTCATCATGTAATTCTTGGCAAGTCACATAAAACTCCCTAGGCCATGGGTTTTCCTGTTTATAAAGTGGAGTGATATAGTTTCTACACAATGTGGTTGTAAATATTGCGATAAATTACATAAAGCACTCATCACAGTAGCTGGCTTAGTAAATGGATAACTCGAGGCTATTATTGTTGTAATTGTGTTATTGATATTTTAATAGTTTCTTGTTTTTTAACAGTAAGAGTGCCCAACAAAAGACCAGGAGACAAGTGGGGGAGGAGGGGCTGAACTTGAACAGAGATGGCCAAGGTTTTCCACGCAGCCTTTGGTCTCCTCCCTTAAACAAGGGACTCAGATCTCTAAGCATCGGTTTCTGAAATGCCACCATGAAGGTCATGTTCCTTGGTGCTGAAATAAGACAAGTGTTCTACAAATACATTGCCATAGAGACATGGTTTTCGTGATGGCCTTGGGAGAAAGGGTAGAATGTTTATGGGCAGAATTCTCTGTTTGATTAGAGGATATCACAAAACCAAAGTAAAGTGGAAAAAACTGTGGTTCGGCTGAAATAACAGAGCCTGAACAACTAGGTCAGGAAAGAGAGGGCTTTCAATTCCAGGCCTGAGAGTTATGATCTTTTTAAATTTCTTTTTATCTTTTTTTTTTTTTTTTTTTTGAGATGGAGTCTCGCCTTGTCACCCAGGCCGGAGTGCAGTGATGCGATCTCGGCTCACTGCAACCTCCGCCTCCTGGGTTTGGGAGATTCTCCTATCTCAGCCTCCCAAGTAGCTGGGATTACAGGCATGCGACACCACACCTGGCTAACTTTTTGTATCTTTAGAAGAGTCGGGGTTTCACCATGTTGGCCAGGCTGGTCTTGAACTCCTGACCTCGTATTCCACCCACCTTGGCCTCCCAAAGTGCTAGGACTACAGGTGTGAGACACCGCGCCCAGCCACTGGTTATGATTTTATAAGAAATAAGAACTGTCAAAGTCTTTTGAAAAGGCATAATTTAGGGAGAATAAAATGTTAATATGAAGGATAGATTCAATTTCAGACAGAAGCAGAAGACACTGGTGAGAGAATGAATGATTCTAGAATAAAATAATGAAGGTCCAGGAGTAGGGGCTATGAATGTACTATTTTGGGAATAGGCTCCCATCCATGCTACTGATAATATCTCAGTTAATAGGATGGCAAAGGAGGAAAGGTCTAAGGTACCACAGTGTAAAATACGCCAGATTGTCAGCTCATTGGCCAAATGATTTCCTCCCATATTTAAACAATATTGCAAAGATACTTAAATTGAATATGCAGAGGGACTTGGATGGTAAGTGATGGAGAAGAGGGAAAGACATAACATCTTGCTCAGTCATTCTCTCTCCCAAATTTATAAACATCCATGTTTTGCATCTTAAAAACAATTCTGATATATGTTTTTTATATATATATATATCAGATATTATATGTAATTACCTACATATATTTTTTCTAGATATATATTTCCATTTCTCTTATTTATTTATTGGGAGGAATAGGAAAATCAGTTCCTGGGAGAAAACTGTATTGTTTTGTTTCAGGCTTATTTTGTTGCCAATTTCTTTTCTGTAAACACTGGTTTGCAGTTTTTGGCAAGCACTACTCATATTCATTATTTTTTCAATTAGCCTACAAGGTCTTTGAGGGTGAAGATCATAGGCTGTGTTTCATGGTATCGGCCACTGCAGCGTATGCCACGCCTGGCAGGCTGCAGGCATTCATAGACAGACAGACAGACAGACAGACAGACACACACACACACACACACACACACACACACACACTTACAAGTCTTGGATTAAATCCCAAGAAATAATGTATTTTCTATTTTAATCAATTCTGTACAGGCACTAAGTGGTATCATGCAGCATACAACACACTGGATGTATCATGTTTTCAGTTTCAATTGAATGCCAATGAATTAAAAGACTGGTCTTTATGATCAAGAGATAATCCAAATTCTCCATTCAGTTTTCAGGAGTGGAGGGTACCTCTTCCACTGTAGAGTGTCAACTGGTGAAATCATCTCCAAGGCTATTTCAGCTAAGTAATCCAGATACTGAAATCAGACATGAGCAAGCTATTCTAACACGGAAAGAAAGCCATTATTTTCATAGAGAAATAGACTAATTTTGTCTGTTTGCATCTTTCTGTTATTTAAAATGTTGATTCCTTTCCACCCTCTAACTTGATTCTCTGTACTGTTTGGTCTTTTCCACTTTAGCTATTTTCCTCTTCTGATCTAATTCTTTCTGCTTTTTTATTCTCTCTCTGCACTGTTCTTGTTCGTTTTGTTCCTTCCCTTACACCTGAATGGAAATGATGGTGCAGCTTCTCCATTCAGACCCTGAACTTGTAAACAGGCTCATTGTTCTCTAGGGATGTTCTCATTCAACCTGTATCACCGGATGCTTTGAACTTCCTCATTCAGGATCTTTGCTTAAAGGAAAAAACAGATGGAAAGTTGTTGAAATACATGTGTTGCCAACTTGGATGGAGAATTAAAGAAAGAAAACTGAAATAAATAAAGCATGAGTGAGTTCAGCAAATACCACCAGCTTGACCTCCGTGGTTAGAGTCATACAGTTGAATTATTTTCATGTGCATTACGCACCTTTTTTTTCCTCTCCATTCCCTGCCTACAATCGTCCTTGTCAATACATGGCGGGTTGAGCTTCAAAGGGAGAATGATAAGGGAAGTGGGCAAGAGGTGAGTCCAACCAAGGCCAAGAAGAAAGAACCTGATTTAATATTACGTGTGAAATAATTACTTTTATCTACATATGAAATTTGCTTGAGAATACAGATAAGGAAAGTAATTTATCATGAAAGCATTTCCTTTGCTTGCTTAAGAATGTGCCATAATCATATTTCTAAATGTATTGTATTTTCCAGGTAGAGGTAGTATGAGTATTGCCTGGAGAGAGGGCTATAATTTCCCTGATCCTGGAAGAATCCAGGGCACTGGGCACCAGCTCAGTGTGGTCACTGAGCACGACTCTTCTTCCTTCATGGGTTCACATGGACACACACTCAGCAACCCACAGAATGCTTTTCTCTGTAAGAATCTTTTTGGTTAAGTACATCTTGCAGATTCAAAATACTTAATAAAGCAACATACTGCAAATGCCATTTTTCAGATTTTCAGAAGGTGTGAACCATAACCAAGGGAACAGTGTATTTCAGATGGAATATTTGCTAAGGAAGATGTCTTTACACAGAACACAGTCTGAGGTTCTACTGTCCTAACGGCTGAAAGCTCAGAAAGCGTTAGTCACTGTGCTTGCTCTTACTACAGGGTCTGTGTATTATCTAGTGTGTAAATAGCATTTAAGCAGCCTCAACAACCAAAATGCTGAAGATGGGTGGGGATTTGTAATTACAATAAAAACTTAACAGAGAAAACACTGATCCAGTATGGGACAAGATTTGGCTGCTGGTTATATTTGATCACACATCATCTTTTCTTGCAAGAAAGATTCTTGTAATTTAGATGTAATAGTTTATCTCAAAATTTTCAAGGCATTGAAACCTACTACTCCTCTTCACTAAGACCTAATGCAGGGCAGGTACAGTGGCTCATGCCTGTAATCTCAGCAATTTGGAAGGCCAAGGCAGGTGGATCACTTAAGGTCACGAGTTCGAGACCAGCCTGGCCAACATGGTGCAAGCATGTCTCTACTAATAACACAAAAATTAGCCAGGCATAGTGGCATTTGCCTGTAATCCTAGCTACTTGGGAGTCTGAGGCAGTAGAATTTCCTGAACCTGGGAGGCAGTAGTTGCGTGATCCTAGATCGTGCCTCTGCACTCCAGCCTGGGTGAGAGAGTGAAAATCTGTTTCAATAAATAAAGATAAAAACAGGGTGGCTCTAGCTGCAGAAGGTGAGGTTGGGTGGAGAAAGGGCTTCCCAGGCCCATGCTCTCCCTACTTGCTTCCTAATGGAGTATCACGGAATGCTCAGAAGCTGAAAAACATCACTCAAATATCTCGCTCATACACCCTCTACACCCTCCTCCATGCAGCAGAATGGAGATGGGTGGTAATGGTCACTAGTGTTAAGACCCTAGTCTATAAGCTTGTGTTTTTTCCCCCTTCCCGTGTATAAGTTATTTAACTTGGTGAAATCTCTGTAAAATGAAAATAATAAAATACACATCTGAAAATAGGTGACGGCACAATTGAAATTTCATTCCATCCAAACTTGGCTTAAAATTAAATAAAGATTTAAGAAAATGCTACCACATTTAAAAAGTCTAAAGGTTCCTTGCTTTGATGTCACTAATGGACATGGTTCAGACACCAAAGGATGATTTTGACAATAAAATAACCATGTGCAGATGCCACAGAGGAATCACAATATTACCATTTTAAATCAATGAAGAAGAAATCTAACATCCTACCAGGAGAAAGAGGGGGAGACTTTTAAATGAAGTGTCCATCTATAAGTGCATTTCTAGAAAGCTGTCAAATTAGAAATGCAAAGCTCTGGATAATTTGCAAAAACAATAAAACAAACCAAAGCAAGCCTTCATTTTATTTAAACAACCTCCCCCAGCATTTTCTGTCACTCAGGGAAGAGTTGTCAGTCAACATTTGATTGAGTAATTTGGCAAGAATGCTTTCTCACCTTTCCCTTCAGCATACTGAGCTACCAAACTAGTAAGTAGTCTATGTTAGGTGCTGCTCTAAAATTAAATACCTTCTTTTGTGGGAAATCTTAAACTGCTCAATCATGCTCTAAAATAATTATTTTATGTCACATTTGTCAGTTAAATAGGAACCTGTTAAACAATGAATTTTCTTTTACAAAATAAATACATGCCCAAAGCACCTCCCAATTTAATCAGCTAAACAGGCCAGACTGCAGTATGTCCAAAGCCTTTGAAACAGTCTTTCTAAGAGCAGAGGCATGGTGATTAACACAAAGACTCGTACACCAGCATAAGATCGCAGCAGCTCATTTTGCAACTCCCACCAAACAGTAAACCTGAAACCAGAGCGATTAGGAGGGGAACAATAAGGATTTTAGTGCCCCAGGACATGACCATGAGAAACAATTGTCTCTTCTGTAAACCAGAAGAAATTATAAGAATGTTCACAATCTTGATTTTAAGGACTCCAGGAGGACAATTAAAGACCCTGAAGCCAGATCTTAGTGATTTGCAGCAGAAATGTCGTTAGGGACCCAAGAGAAGTAGTAGCAAAGAATCTAGGGAACTCAGGAGGAATCTTCAAGGATTTGTTAGAAACATGCACATCAAGTAGCATGCTGTTCGCATATTGAACTTCTAATAAAATGTATATTTATGTGTCCATGAGTGAGATGTACCTCTGCCTAACAGGTGGCATGGCATCTTTTTTTTTTTTTTTGACGGAGTTTCACTCTTGTTGCCCAGGCTGGAGTCCGGTGGTACCATTTGACTCACTGCAACCTCCGCCTCCCGGGTTCAAGCAATTTTCCTGCTTCAGCCTCCCAAGTAGCTGGGATTACAGGTGCCCGCCACCAAGTTCGGCTAATTTTGTATTTTTAGTAGAGACGGGGTTTCACCATGTTGGCCAGGCTGGTCTCGAACTCGCGACCTCAGGTGATTGCCCCGCTTCACCTGTGATTTCACCGTATGATTTCAGCGCCATGTTGAATCACACGGTGTTAAATATTCTGTTTATGCCGCCTGCTGGAACGATGGAGGGAAACACCACCAAACGTCCTCTTGGCGTTCAGAGGCGCTGCTTCCGCCTAAAGAGCATTCGCACTTTTCTGCCTGAGTTTTGAATCTCTGCACTGTGATTTCTTTTCTCCTCACCTCTCCACGGGTTCTCCTGAGTTTCCAGCGGCTGCAGCTGCCGGTTCACATGTGTTCTCTTTCTGTAACGTTCTGATCATATAAATGGTTACTGTCCCTGTTAAGTTTTTATAAAACATTTATATATATATATATATTTTGGTCCCCTCTATAGGCTTTGGAATTCGCCTAATGCAATTGCAAGTTGACAACTTTAAAAAATCTATGTGGTAAATCAGAACTCCCAAATCGATGACTGAATTTTAAATATGAAGCAATCAAACTCAATGAAAAATTTAAACAAATGATACCACAATTTTGTAGAATATGTTCAGTTTTGAGGGTCACTTCTACTTGTATTTCCTCAGGGGAGCCTGGAGACAATCCTGATCCGTGTGGAAGATGAGGAGGCTCAGAGAGAGAAAGGATGCAAGAATACGAGGCTCTTTCCGTGAGTTTCTCGTAGACTACCAAGGCCAATGCATTTTCTTAAATTCAATAAAAGGAATTACCAGAGAACAGAATTAAATATTAAATTACTTTCTCTGCCTGTTGCACGAATTATTTGAAATGTTGAGCTTGCCTGTGTATCTACTAGCTTTCTGTTTTTTTGCTGATTTTTTGGTGCTCTTGTTTGTTTTTTTGAGACAGGGTGTCATTCTGTTGCCCAGGCTGGAGTTCGGTGGGTGATCCCGGCTCACTGCAGCCTTGACCTCCCAGCCTCAAGGAATCCTCCTGCATCAAACTCCTAATTAATTTGTAAATTTTTCATAGAGACGGGGGCTCTCTATGTTGCCCAGGCTGATCTTGATCTCCTAGGCTCAAGAGATCCTCCTGCCTGGGCCTGCGAAACTGCTGGGATGACAGGTTAAGCCACTGTGCTGGCCCTTCTAAGACCACAGTTGTGATTTCCTATCACTTTGTGGAAGAAAGCAGAGAAAAAAAAAGAACTTCAATTAAATAGTATTGACCTTGTATTCGTTTGTATTAAGTACCGGTTACATAAGTTACCAACACAACTCAGTGTTAGAAATCCAATTTTCCAAGACTGTCACTTTTTCTTAAAATATCATTTAATTTTTGCTAAAGCTCTTTTTTATGCAAACACAAGTATATTGGAAAGTCAAGTGATTAACTAATATTTAATGTAACTTTAGGTCTTTGTAAACAGTGATTCCTTGGCTGCTTCTGTTCCTTTCTCATTGGAATGAATTTTTGCCTCTATCATTTTTTAGGAATATGGTTCTCTGAATAAGCATGTGTGACCACGTATCACTCACAGGGTCTCTCATGCTATTCATCTTTATAAAATGGCCTTCATTTTTCATGCACTACTAAGCCATTTGCTTAAGTTAGTTCACATCTGATAGTAAGAATAGTAACAGATTATGACCAGTGTTAGCATGGATATTGCAAATAGCTTCTCTTCAACACTACTTGTGGGAGTAAACACACAGCACCAGCTAAAAGCATTAAAAATGCATATATTCAATGACCTAGCACATTTTAGGAATCTATCTTACGGGAATAATGTTGGATATTCACACATACCTTTGACATTTATCTCAGAATCTTATAAAATAGCAAACGGAAAAAATAAAAACCATCAAAATATAAAACAGGAAAACAAGCTAAATGGCCAAAATAGAAAATTAGGGAAATAAAATCAAATAAAAATTACTCGCAGTACTTACGTGGAAAAACATTTATGGCTTAAGTATTACATTTATTTTTCTCTTATAACAGTGTTTACCAGTAAGATCACAGAGAAGTGTACTTTGATAACAAATGTTTGTTGTACAGAAGATCTAACTTTTGCAAGCATCCTTTCTTGGCAATTGGAAAGCTATGAAAATAGAATTCTAAGGAATCCATGTTTTGTCTGAAAACATGGAAAAACTGTTACCTCAAATGGTGTTGCTGCATGCACCTGTGCCCTACACAGAGCTTTTCCTGGGCAGGTTGGTCAGGAGCCTGTTTAGGGTTCTTCCACCTGCCCAGGGATTTGAATATCAGTTGAATGTTTGCACTCTGCTTGGTGCTAGATAGAAGACTTTCAAAAGGATATTTAACTTTCATGTATTCACCTACTGTTGTCACCATTAATACCCTACTAGTGAAGTTTATGCAAAATATAATTTTTTTGTTTTGTTTTGTTTTGAGACAGCATCTCGCTCTGTCGCCCAGGCTGGAGTGCAGTGGCCAGATCTCAGCTCACTGCAAGCTCCGCCTCCCGGGTTTATGCCATTCTCCTGCCTCAGCCTCCTGAGTAGCTGGGATTAAATTTTTTCTTGAAAATAAGTTGCAATATTTCTGAAGTTGTTTATTTTAAAAAATAGCATACATCTCAACAAATCATTTGTGTATAAGAAAAAATGTATTTCTACTAACAACAAAACTCTTTCTTGTCATTCTAGAATTTTTAAAAAGAAGGAAAAAAGGGAAAGAGAAACAATTTCATCCTTGTGATGCTTCCCGATTGTCATCTGTTGACTCCCTCAAGTACATCACAGTATCCTTGGCACTGGCAACAAAGATGTGATTGCAAGACCTTTATCACTTTGCAAGAACAGTGAATATTTCACTGATACACTTATGCAAACCAACCAATGTTTCGTTATTTGAGACACAGTACCTATTTCTCAGAAACCAGCCCTGGCCTTTTATATGTTTAATATGTAGTTGTTGTTTTTTCATTTTAAATGTTTGTGGGTACTATGGTAGATGAACACACTGACGGGTTACATGAGATGTTTTGATACAGGAATGCCATGTGAAACATGCACATCATGAAAAATGGGGTATCCGTTCCCTCAAGCATTTATCCATTGAGTTACAAACAATCCAATTACACTCTTTAAGTTATCTTAAAATTGTACAGTGAAGTTATCATTGACTATAGTCTCCCCGTTGTGCTCTAAAATAGTAGGTCTTATTTATTATTTCTAACTACTTTTTGTACCCATATAATAGGTAGTTTTATATGTGTGTGTCTGTGTGTACACAGGCATGCGTACACACCCCCACACTTTATTAGCTGAAAGGTCAAAGCCAGGAAACCTTTCATAAGAGTCTTTTTTAAAGTAATATAATTATCTTAAATAATTATTTTTCTTTGATTTTTAAATTATAAATCTAGTATTCTTTTCTGATATTTTATTCCTTTTGCCCCTTAAGCATTGTTTGAGTAGTTGAAAGAAATGGAATAAAATATATAGTTTTTAAAAGGAGGAGGAAATTAAACATGTATTTTTATTTTCACTTGTCAGGATATTCATAAGGGTACGTGCAAATAATAGTATATGGCCACTTATTAAAATGTATTAAAACAGAAAAAAGAATAGGTATTTATTGTTAAAAAGAAAACCTTTCTAGTAGTTATTTAGTTCTCTCTAAATATTTAAATGTGTGCTTTCACAACTAGTGACAATCCTTTTTGTAATAAAAACCCTTGTTTGTACTACACATTCAGTAATCATTAGATGAAAGAACTGTTGAAACTGCTTTAAAAACAGGGTGCAGCTCTTTTTTTTACATAACAGAACAGAATGAAAATTTTATATAAGATGAAGAACAGGCAAAACTAAATTATGCTTTACTTATGGAATTCTTTACAGTTATTGGTAATTCAATCACTAATTCACAATTATTTATAAAGCATCTCCAATGATGCAATTAATATGTTTTACCAGAGTAAGATATAACATCAGCTGTTATCATAATTTAAGAAGTTTAAAAATTATATTTTTATCTATTACAATGAAATTATCTTGATTACATAGAACAAGTCCAAGCTAACACCTGTTAAGAATCCAGGATTTTCTGTGTGTAATGCTTGAGTTCTTTGCAACGAAAATGGAATATACATTTTAAAGTATTTTAAATCTTATTTGCTAATATATGTCTTTTCACTGAAGTTTATTTCTTAACATTAAAAACTAGTTTTAATGATTTGAAAACTACTATGTATGTTTCCATGGAATGCAAACGAGAGGTATGCCTCACCTTGCAGTATGATTTTCATTCAGCATCCAGTTACGATGTTATTGTTACCTAACTGATTACTTGGTTTATGCCATTACTTACTTCGTTATTTATCAACATGAAAGCTTGGGGTTGTTGCAATATTATTTATTTTTTACCTTTTTTACACCAAATGCCCTTAGAACAGTTTGGATGTTTGTGGGCATGAACTGCAATATAATAATGTTATGTTTCTTTTTATGATATGAGCTCCATTGAGCATTATTTTTAATATTAGATGATATCCGTTTACAACCCTTATAAAAATTCAGCTATTAAATGCACTAATACATCACAGTGGAGTGACGGTCCCTACATCAAGTAGCACAGAAACTTCATCCACAGGTCGCTGCTGCCACGGCTTCTCCCACTGTCAGGATGACGGGCAGCGCTTGATCAGAGAGAAGCTGCACACCTCATGTCGATTAGAGAAAGCTTCCCATGACTAAAGTGCCTGTAGGCACCCAGCAGTGATTAATGGTCCTGATTCAGGAAATGTACAGGAGGTGATGGATTTAAAAGTCATGGTTGACACTGACTTCATTACATGCAAACTTTAAAACAGAAAGAATCATGTCCAAGTCTTCAAAAGATTTATCTGATAACTTAAAAAAATACATATTTATTTTTATTCAAATACATTTCTCACATAAAATTTTAGTTACTGTCCTTTATTACTTCCTTAATATTATGTTTTTATGAGTTGCAAATGAGTGAATGTATTAGTTTCATAAAAGTTATTTGCAGCATGTTTTATCTATCAGTTTTTAACATTTAAAATCAGTTTTTAATCTATCAGTTTTTAACATTTAAAATATTATGATCCTGAAAAGATCAATATATTCATAATACACTGATAGAAATCTGTATTTGACATGTTAAATTATTTGGGGGGTCAGGAACTAGTAAAAATCTAACAGAGAAAACACATTACCTATATAGTAGAAATTCTACAGCAAGAATGCATAACCTAAGGTTTTAAATTTGAGATAACTTATGCTTATTTTAAAATCACATATGTACCGGTTTCAAAAATACTTTAAATACTATTTTAAAATTTTATTTAAAATTGTATCTTCTTAATTATTTTTACCTGTCAGGGTATACTTCTAATTTTTTCTCATAGAGTCAATGCGTTTTTAATTACTAAAACTGAAAGGTAACTATCATGACGTTGATGAAGATTCTTGAATTCTTTTCAAGTTGCTTCTTCTACTAGCATGAGCCTCATCAAGGCAAGCAGTTGCCTCTTGTTTATTAATTCAGCTGTCTCCAGGGTCTAGAAGTGCGACTAACACATAATGCTTAATAAATACTTGTTGAATAGTCAAATATAATATCACAAGAGCCTGTGAAACAGAGTGTAATCTCAGCAATTAAGAGCAAGTACAACCAGGCAGGATTTGCATAAGCAATAATTATTTCACCAATGCAACCCCAGGACCACCCTGACCACCCTGGTCAATGTGACTGACAGCTTTCTTGAGCATTCCCTATTCCAAGATATTTTACTTAGTAACCCTTTTAATCTCCACAAGAACCCTATGATGTGGGCCCTATTATTCTCATTATTTTGTAGAGGGTGAAATTCTTCAGCCCACAGGCTGAAGAATGCGGCTCGAGGTCACATGCCTGCAGAATAGCATCTGTGACTTCAAGCACTGCACTGACCTCACTTTACAAGAGCTACAGAGGCGTCAGAGGAGGTGTGTACCTGAGATGCGAGAGGCACTCCCATTTCAGCAGTGCACTCTGAAGTCTTAGCAAACTACTCCTCTGGTGGGAGAATATCAAGGCCTCTTATCAGCTTCCTGTGACTGAAGATATACTGTTCCTAAGACATCCAAAACGATAACCTCTACAAATATATTTCCTACGACCGATATGTTTACATTTCATAACTATTGCTATCTGTTATACCATCACAATTAATTTTTTTGTCTAGAAGGCATTTTTCAGTGATTTAGACTAATTTCTTAGAATAATTTCTCAGAGTAAGGTTTAGGGTAAGAGAGTATTATGAAATTTTCAGGTGCTTTGCCAAATCAGTCTCTACATGAAAAAAGAAAAATTAACTCCTAGGATAGGAGATTGTCTCTTTCATCATATTTTTTTTAGCCCCTCAGTAGTCTCATTGAAAATGAATTTTAGTTTGGTAAATATTGGACATAACTGCGTTTTGATCAAAATGTGTTAACTAGTCAAGTTACTAGATATTATACAAATCGATCACATATTTTAAAGTGAACTTACATATGTATGTTCATATGACACACAGTTGCTTTTTTTTTTTTTTTTTGGTTTTAAGGAGAGACGAGTTTAATAGGCAAGAAAGAAGGGAGAAGAAAGAAGAAGCTCCCTTGTACACAGACAGAGGGACACAGTTGCATTTCATTTTGTGTGGTTTGCTTGTTTAAATGCTCGAAATGCTGACTTAATAGTACCTTTGTGCTTTTTTGTTTGTTCTCCTATATCTTACATGAATGTACTTTAGGTCTAGTGCAAAGCTTTGGTCCATTCAACTATGGTTAAACTGCATATTCAATGTTGGTGTTCTGTCATTGTTGACTCGCCAATTTGGGGGGATTTAAGACACTCCCCAAAAAAGTGGGCTTACATCCCATTAAATGTCCAGTGCAGGCAGGTACCATCGTGTTCTCCATTCTACAGCTAAGATGCAATTCAGTGAATAGGCCATGGCTACATCACAAGGAACTGCAGAGTCAGCACTGGACCCACATCTGAGGTCAACAATGCTACTCAGAACCAATGTTCCAGACTCACCAATTCACAATTGAAACGCTCACTTCTGATCATCTTAAAAATGTAATGCAGAAACAGAAAACAAACACCACATGTTCTCATGTAAGTGGGAGCTGAATAATGAGAACACACGGACATAGGGGGGAACACCACACACTGGGGCCTGTCAGGGGTGGGGTGGGGGGAGAAAGAGCATTAGAAAAAATAGCTAATGCATGTGAGGCTTAATACGTAGGTGATAGGTTGATAGGTGTAGCAAACCACCATGGCACGCGTTTACCCGTGTAACAAATGTGCACATCCTGCACATGTACCCCAGAAATAAAAATAAAATTAACTGAAATTTAAAAAAAAATCGGTTCATATTTCTTCTCCAGCTTAAAGGAGGATACGCCCACAACATTTTTAAACTGCTTTCAGGGATTGATATGCCTCCTTCACATCCCTCCTTGCATCATTGATGACTCTCCACATCTCATGCTTTTCTTACTATTTTCACCGCTGTTTCTACAGTTATCTTTTGATTTACCACATTTCATTCCTGATTTTCACCACAATGTGTATGTATTTGCTTGATTATGTGTTGACAGATGGTAAACTCTATGACAGAACGTAGGATGGAGCAGGGAAAAGCAGTGACCCTGGAAAAGGTAGGTAAAAAATTAAAATAATGAATGAATACATAGACCTGGTCTAACTACATGATCTCCCAGAGAAGAAAATAGAACTTCAGCTCCATTAAATACCTTGCCTAAGTCGTTGAACTTTTCGAAACGCTTACTCTTTGCAGCATGAAAAGAAACATTTTTATTTGCGTATCATGGTTTAAAGACAGTTTTACTTTGAGAGTCTGGTTTAAGTTAAAGCCACATATTATTAGGAAAGAAAGATTGCCAAGTATAAGGATTTTGCGTACAGTTATACAATCAAGATTAAAGTGTTAGTTGATCGGCTGCCCTTCATTACCGAGTTTACATACTCAAACTGACTTTATATGAAAAAGAAAAGCTTTCCAAAAATGGGAATGTAGTCTCACAAGAAATCAGTGTAAACAACTTCCAACCCCCAGACTTCTGAGGAAACAGACACACAAAAGCACATTCAGTTTGGAGTTATTTAATTCCACGATCCTTTTAATCAAGAACATCCTATTCCAAGTTGGGGAGCAGCTGGCAGTAACTCTTCGAGTCACGACTGCACGCAGTACAAAGGCCTCTGGGTGCTCTGTGTGGACAACTGCCACAGCTGAATTTAGACCAAGCTTCTCAATACAGGTAAACACATTGTGTCACATTAGTAGGAAATTCCTCACATTTAGCAAGGTAATTTTCACATATATTGGCCTAATTTTTTACATGTTTTCCACACTAAACATCAAGGTTTGAATCAAAATACACTTTTTTTTTTTAATATACTTCAATTTTATTTCAATCTCACAAACGAAGTTAGCATGCAGGAAAATTAAGTGAAACAAATGTATACCAAAGAGTTATGGTCAAAAATAGCAGAAAACTGAAAATTCTAAAAAGGAAGTATACCGAGAAGCATGAGAATTCAACATTCATTCATGTTTCAGCTTCAGTTTTGATTGACACTTGATGCTCGCAAATTTTTAAACAAACATTTAAATCATGATGACTATTCTGAAGAGGTCTCAGCACTAGCGCTAAGATTTGTACGTTGAATTTGTTTGCAAACGACTTGTTAGCCATTTACATGGTGTCTAGTACAGATTTGTCACAGGACATAGTACACATATGTCACAGAACACGTATGTATTAGTGTGCAGTGGGTGGGCGCGTGAAGGTGCATGCGGGGAGTGGGTTAGAAGGGATTACAACTGTCTTTTCTTGCATTTATTTTTCCATTTAGATTTTTGCTTCTTTCCTTTCATCCTAATTTCTTCATTATAAAATTCTCAGATGAAACGTTCATGATGAACATTTTCCCAATCTCTTGGGCAGAAACGATCTTTCCATTTCCCTGGGATCATAATCAGTGAATATGTGCTGTATTTCTGACACTCCTTGCTACATTCCACCTACGATAATTTCCCACCGTATGATCCAAGGAGATTGTGGGTTCCCTGAAGACAGATCCCATTTCATTCCTTTCCCCATGTCCTGCCATACTCAGCAAAGCAATGTCAAGTAGAAGGCACTCAATACATTTTGCTGAAGAGAGAAATCTTTAAAGGTTTTGTTTTTGTTGTTGTTCGTGTTTCTTGCATCTTCTCTGAGTTGTTTTGGATGGCATTGGCTTGACTTAAAAAAATATTACCTTAAGGAAAACTCACAGGTAATTTGCTCTGACAGTTTTGGATTCTGCTGTTCAGAGCAGCAAACATTTTTATTACTCTGTGACTCTGGCATAAAGCCCCATATTAAATTTTATTTTCAAATTGCGTGCTAAGAAGAGCATTGCCACTCTTGAGAGAAATCTAGAACCTTCTCCTTTCTGCTAATAAGAATGTGGTAAATCACCAACTTTCTCTTTTTGTCATAGATGTCTGGAAATAATTTTGGTCTTCACAATTTTGTGAATCTACATGTATGCTTAATTAATGTACTCCTCTGGGCTTTCATTACCTATTTCCTTATATGATTCTGTAGGTTTTCAGCAAGTCACCAGAAATAACTTGTGAAAATAGATTGAAAATAAATTTAAGAAATGAAAGAATGGTAACTGACCTCCAGTTTCACGTCAGCCACATCGTGCCATGGAGAGCTCATGTGGACGGCTGCCTCTTATGTGTCCATCCACCAGCCCTTACCACGAGAGCATCTCCCAGCTCTTACTCAGATAGACGCCTGCTTGTCCATCTCATAGCTTCCCCACAAAGCACGTTTACTGGAGCAAGTGTGAAACCAGGTGTCTGTGAGAAAGTCTCAGGGGGATAACAACATGAACAGCAAGCCCTGCCCTCAAGAGAAACTGCTTCTCCAGTGAGGAAACAGCCTGTCTGCAGGACTCCTGTTGTGAGGTCACTGCCACGTGCTAGGATGCCCAGGGTGTGGCAGCCCCCAGCAGAGGTGACCTGACATAGGGGCCTCAGTCACCCCTGTAACCACACAAACCCCACAAAAACAACTGTTCCCACATGGCTCTCTTTTTTCCTTTTTTCTTTCTGGTAAGCACACATAATTTTACATCTCATTTATGAAATATTCATAATTCATAGATTTCTTCCACTCATTTTTTTTTCTATTCATACGCTTGGAACCTACCTACCAATACAGGCATTACTGCAAGAAATCCATGAATATGGGGGCTTTATTTCAATACATTCTACCATGCAGCCTGAAACACACTTACGTGAATTTGGCAAAGGGCTTCAAAAATATGGATCCTCACAGGGTCTGATGAATAGATTGAGGCACGTTGGGGGGAAGTAATGGGAAGGAAAAGTGTCATTGCTGCTCTCTCTCCACCTCCTTGTGGTGATGATGAAATTACTCCTGCCCAACCCAGCTCTAATTATGGCTAATTGAGCATTCTGATATTGATACAAGAGATGTGTCCCCAGCACATGACATCAGTGCCTGATGGTGCTCATGCCTTTAAGGGAAAGCAGCTTTCTTTTCTGGAGGAATCAACAATTTACTGAGGTCTCGTCTCCTGATCCCTTCCCAGTGCTCCCATTAGCTTTAATGAAGGGAACACAATATGGGAACAGTGAGCAGATAGGGAATTAGCATCATAATGTGTCTTTGATTGCTAGCCACAGGTTCCACTGTTTTTACACTGCCTTCCAGAAGCTTGCATTTTACAACAATTAGAAAATAAGAACAACAACAAAGACGCTGCACAACACCTGGACCACACGACGTTTCCTCCTTTCCTCCAGATGTGCACAGCGACCTTTGACCAGCGGCCAGTGCGCTGAGAGAGCTCTACTTCACAGTTCAACATGGGGCCTCGGGCCCTGACCACATTTTACAACACCAGTGAGATGTCAGCACACTAAGAGACAGGGACAGCCAAATCTCAATCACGTAGAGGAAGTTTTAGGCCGGGAAATTTAGGGCATCTTTCTTTCTTGGAGCGGATTGCAAGGTGCTCTAATTTGTTCTGGAGGTAGAATCAGAGGAGCCAGTCAGGGATCATGCTATTGTGACTGCTATTCTAAGGCATGAGAGAATGACTAAGGACAGCTGGAGGAGACATCAGTGCAGCCAAAGAGGCTACATGCAAAGGCTGCAGGAGAAGCAGTTGATAAATGTGCATGCAACTCACAGGATACAGTGTGCCTTTGGCTTGAATGTCATGTCACTCCAAAATTCATATATTGAAGCTGTAGCTCTCCAAGTCATGATACTAAGAGCTGAGGCCTTTGGAAAACACCTACAGTACGATGAGGTCACGAGGATGAGGCCAACATGATGAGATTATAAAAAGAGGAAGAGACTCCAGAGCTCTCTCCCCGCCACATGAAGACACTGTGAGCAGGTGCCATCTGTGAGCCGGGACACAACGCGTACCCAGAACCAAATAAGCTGGAACCTTGATCCTAAACTTCTAGCCCTAGAACTGTGAGAAATCAGTGTGTGTTATTTAAGCCACTGTCTGCGTATCTTTATAGCAACATAAACCCATGAAGACAATATGGAGAAGTGTCTAAATTTTCAGAGCTGTTTATACTGTCAACAGTCACAAATAAACTTTGTAAACTGAAGGGCGTACTCCATAAAGACCCTTTTTCATCAACAATATGAACTATAGCCTCAGCCAACACTGCCAAAGTTAAGTATTAAGAACTGGCTTGAACAACTCACAAATACTTTAAACTGTGTATTCATAAGGGAATGGTTCAATTATTTTAAATGACAGGCTCACCCACATAACATCTTCTATTCCCAATTGATTACTTTTCTTTGTTTTTCCTAGAAAATGGGCTTTATCAATGTATAGTGCTTTACTGTTTATAGAGCATTTTATAATATATGACATGATGTTATCACTTTTCACAATCAAAATTAGCTATGTCTTATATTATCAACCATTGGCATAGGTGGGAACTTAATTATTAGGGGAAAAGGTGAACTTGCACTGTATCTGAGCATATCCCAAAGCTATTCTTGTCACACTGTAATTAATATGTATCAGGAAGCAGTTACGAGATATTCCTGAATTTGAGCTTTTATACGAGATTTTAAGTGTTGATATATTCCTAGTGGCATAAAATATTTTTCCCACTCCTATGATCAGGGAAATCTTCACATCTTACATGTTTGTGAAGATGTTTTTTGCCAAACTTTCTCACAATTCACTCTGCTCATCTCTGCTTCTATGTTGTTTATGGCATTTAGATTTCTAGTGTCTCTCTTTGGTTTTCCATTCAAATTTGTGGTTAAAATATTCCCCCCCTTAATTTATTTTGTTTGTTATGCCCAAATGATGCCTTACTTTTGGCTTATGCCTTTTCTGTATCGAATGAAAATACACAGGCGTTTCTGCGTATTCTTTTGAGAATTTGGAGAATTTAAAAGAACTGTGTGACAAGGACTAAAAAGGCCCCAAGCTTCTGAATTTCTGAATTTTTGTTTCTGCTGCAGGTGAGAGTCTCACCTAGACTGGGGATACATACCCCTTAGCCAACCACTAATGTCCCCACCCCCAGTAGTCGGCTACTCTGAAAATCCTTTCAAGTTAGGAGTGAAGGTGGAGACCGTTTTTATTTTCAGGCTAAAACTCACAATTGCTCTAAAACATCCTTGCTTTTCCCAGTGGTTTTCTCATAAAGAGTAGGCGCCCGGCTCACCTTGGCCCACCTTTGTACCCAAACCCAGAGGTTCCTCATTCATCTATCCTGTAGTAACCGTGATTTTTCGCACAGTCAAAAATGCCCATCCTTCTAGTTCCTTCCAATGACTTGTTATTTACATAACACATGCTAAAATGTCAGGAGTCCTCCAGATGGAAAACAGTGATAGTTATGCGGCACGTACAAGATCCTCCAAGAATGGGTATCTCAATCGTTTTCTCCAGTAAAGAAAATGCAATTATTCTAAGTGAAATAACTCAGGAGTAGAAAAACAAACATCGTATGTACTCACTGATAGGTGAGAGCTAAGCTATGAGAACACAAAGGCATAAAAATGATACAGTGGATTTTGGGGACTTTGGGGGAAGAGTGGGAGGGGGTGAGGGATAAAACACAACATATATGGTGCAGCGTATACTGCTCAGGGGATGGGTGCACCAGGATCTCACAAATCACGGCTAAAGTACTCATGTATCCAAATACCATCTGTATCCCAATAACTCATAGAAAAATAAACAAATAAATAAATAAATAAATACAACTGTGTTTACCTAAGTCTGTCTACATCGTTTTCCATCACATCACTCATAATGTTTATTTTAAATTGTATCAATTAGAGCAGTATTGTTCCCTTTGAGCTGTCTCTTAATGATGTCTCCTGTCATAGTTTCCTTCTTTGACGTTAATGTGCCCCAAAGAACGACTATTTTTGTGTTTCATTTGTTCAGTCCTGCATTTAATAAACATGCATGGAGCCCCTGTCATCCGACAGGCCACGCACTTTGCAAAGTCAAGAGAAGAGGGAGTTGGCAGAGCCTCACTTTTCAGTGAGTCAGCAGGAGGGCGTGCACTTGCACTTGCAGGGAATAATGCAGCTTTATCTGTGAAGTTTCCCGTCATACAAAACTAGTCAGAACTACCATCTGAGCTAAAACTTAAGAGTGCTGGGATTTAAATCCTGGTCTGCATCCCTGAGCTGTGTGATACTGCGTAAATTACACAATCCTCCTCTGCCTCAATATTTTCATCTGCAAAATGAGGATAATCCTTGTTCAAACCTCCAGGGTCGTTAGTAAAACTAAATGAGCTAATATATGGTAAGCACAATAAGACATGGAATTAATAAAAAGATCTTAAGTCACATGATTACTATTAGTATATACTCCCTAAGGATCAGAAAACTAATGCACCATAAATTATGTGCATACTATTTAGAATTATGTGCTTTAGGATTATGTGCACTAGAATTATGGTCATAGTCATTTAGAATTTCACTACTATTATGAAGTACTGCTCAGAGAAAAAGAAAAAGATCATTAAATTATGTGGGGCAAAGACAGGGCAGATCTCAGACCAGGGTGGTGGACGAGAAGCCTCACAAGATCAGGAGGCAGAGGGAAGCACCTGGCATCTGTAGGAAGCTGAATGTGGAAGGAACTGCCCACGGGTAACGGACAGGGTCAGAAAGAGGGCAAGAAGTCACTGGAGGATTCTGAGGGGGCCACAATGGCCACTTTCATCATTGCAGCTCCAAGCATACCAAGGACAAGGCCAAACCATTAGTGTTTCCTACCCTTGTCTTTACAATAACTCTGAAAAATAGATATCGTTATATGTACTTTATAGATTGAAAACAAAACAAAACAAAAAGCAAACAGGGTCCCTGAAGCTAGTAGCCCAAGACAGCACAGCGGGATAAATCACAGGGCCGGGATCCCAATCCACAGTTGGCTGGCTCTTTTCCCCAGGAGCCTCTAGTGATTTAGAAGGCCGCAGACATCATTATGCATCCTCCCACATCTAAAATTACCTGTAAGTCATCAGGGTAGGTATCAAACTATCAGGAAAATACACTTATGGGACTTGGGACAGGAAACTGCCCTTGGATGCCATTTCAGCGCCGTGGTGAAGGACAGCCCCAATTTTGTTTTTAATGTTTCTATTTTAGTTTTTTCATAAACCCCATTTATCAAACGATATTTTTCAAACCACAGTCCACGTGTCTCACGATAGAGATCATGTGGAGTGTATTTTCAGGATAAGTTCCAATCCCATGGATTGAGGGCCATTGCTAACTATGGTTAGATGTTCCCCTAGACTGGTAGTGTCTGATGGGGCTGTCTATTGCAGCTCTAGAGCACGTCGCAGAAAATTCAGGTTAGGAACCTCCCGGACTGCACGTGCACCCCGCCACCTGCACAGCAAAGCCATCCTGCAAAGCCAGTGGCAAGCTTGACTTCAAATGACACATTGATGTTCCCAACAAAATGTCACACATGCACAGAGTTTACTGAGCCAAATTTCGATCCACTGCAAAAAGAAAATGCTGATGACAGATGAGGAGTCTCTGTTTTCCTATTTAGATTTTTCAATTCTAAAGCAGTGAATACTTTTGGTTCTAAGAGAACAAACCTAGAAAAAGAGACACATTGATATATGTTTCTATCATGTAAAGTGGCATTAAATAATGACTAGCTCATTTTGAATCCAGCACTAATAAGTATACTATTTTGATTTTTCATCTAGGTTGTATATATATATATATACACACACACACACATATCCTACAATATTTGGATTCTTCAAGTAAGAAAAAATATAGCTAGGGGTTTCATTTGAACAAACTGCCAAGGCTTGTTACTTGTGTTTTATGAAAAACAGAATGATTTATTGGTTCAGGATTGTGTGTGTGTGTGTGTGTGTGTGTGTGTGTGTGTGTGTGTGTGTATTTATTTGTGCATGTGTCTGTGGGTGAAAGGAGATCATACACACAAAAAACTAGAGGGAACAGAAGAGAAAGAGGAGCAAGAAGAAAGCCAGAAATAAAAAGAAAGTTCGCATCTATGTCCAGAAAATGAACACTTTATTTCAAGCTTTATTGCAGTTCATTATAAGCCTTTAAAAATAGCACTCTGGAATTTGGTGAAGACTTGGGAAAGATGGATTATTCAGCTTCGGGGAAAATCACGGATCTCATAGGGTGGCTCTGACCACATTTTGATGACTGTGCTCATGTTGTTAGCTTTCGAAAACACTGTGGCTTTTATGTTACTTAGGGGGGACTTGTCATGAAAAATTACACCATAGATCCTGTACTTTTGGAGAAGGTGTGACGGATGCCAGCAGAGCCTTCCTTGTCCCTTCTCACAGTGTGTGGTAAATTAGAAGGTATCTAAGAAGCGCCGATGGGTTATAAATTCAAGTCCCATTTCATGCTTTACAAAACTCCCACACCATGTACAAAGCACATTTGTAGAGAATAAATTATTTTTAAAGCAGGCATATGTGTTTTCATTTATTAGGGTTACATATTGCATTGTTTTCCTTTTCTTAATACAAAGTAAATGAATGCACATCTACCCTCTTCTCTAGTCTGATGTGCACGCACACACAAACACACGTGGGCATGAACACTCACACACTTTAGAATATAATCACTGCTTAAAAGTCTCCAGCCCAAATGTTTCAAGAGCTAGATACAATGAACACATAATTTTACTTCCTGGATTGCTCTACTATGGAATAATAACAGTTTCATTTTATTTGAAGGGGCACCACCTTCTAGAAGCTCCTTGCCTGGCAGAACTGTTGCACTCACAGAAGCTTGCTAGGTTGACATTAGAATTCTCATTACAGCCTCCCAGAATGAAGTAAGGACTTGATTCAAGAAGTTTGATTTAAAGGCCTGCCTTTAAAATGTTAAAGTGATTTTTCTTCTTCTTTTTTTTTTTTTTTTTTTTTTTTGAGATGGAGTCTCACCCTGTCACCCAGGTTGGACAGGGTGAGACAGCATTCTTCAATGTTAAGACTGTACCCTAGGTCTGTCTGAGCATCAAATAATTTTTCTTCCCAATTCATTGTGCACTCTTGCTTTGAACATTTCAAATCATTTTGCATAACTCAATTTTTTTTTTCTCATTCTAGCCTAAAAGTTTCCCTGGCTATCCTCTGACTCTCAGTTAAGCCAGGCCCCATCCACTCCCCCGCTTCTCTTTGCTATCTCAAAGATAGGAAAAAGTCTTTTCCTCTTCATTATATGAAGACCCCTTCCAAAAATCAAGGATCTCATATGTGGGAGCTACAAGTTCAGATGAACAGGATTTCTCAGGTCATTGGAAGGCACCACCTTAAAATCTCTCCAAGGAGCCCTTTTATTTTAAAGTGCCCCGGGCCCTGTGAGGGTGCAAAGACACGGGATGGAGCTTTATAACTTCCTTCGCCTGGCTGAGGGCATCAACATTCTTTCTAGGATCCTTCCCTACGTTTCTAAAAGCTCAGTGAAAACTCTTCGAGGGTGTTCATTGAGATGTAGATCCCTGAGCACTCAGACACACCCAGACAAACTTTCTAGCCACAGGCCCTGGACATTTCGGTGTTGAACACGTTTCCAGTTCAAGGTGAAATCTGAAATATCATGGTGTAGCCATGTGCAAAGCTGAGCAACTGGCTTCCCTGGCTACCAAAAGCAAGATCCTCCTCCTTTCTTTTTCTACTCCCATGATGAGCAGACCCTTATAAATTATAAGTGTCTTATTCTTTCAACTTTCTCATTATTTATTTTTTTCCAATCTATGCAACATACCAAAATCATAATTTTCCTAAAGCACTGTTTTCCTTATACCACGAGATATAGGGACAGAGTGAACATTTTACAAGCATTTAACCATGGAAAATGTATTATGTTTGAGTTTTGCTCAAGGGCCTGCTTTTAAAATGTTAAAGTGATTTCTTTTTTTCTTTTTTTTTTTAAGATGGAATCTCACCCTGTTGCCCAGGCTGGAATGCAGTGACACGATCTCAGCTCACTGTAATCTCTGTCTCCCGGGTACAAGCAATTCTCCTGCTTCAGCCTCCCGAGTAGCTGGGATTGCAGGTGCATGCCACCATGCCCAGCTAATTTTTGAATTTTACTGTAGAGGGCATTTCACCATGCTGTTCAGACTGCTCTTAAGCTTCTGACATCTAATAATCTGCCTGCCTCGGCCTCCCGAAGTGCTGGGATTACAGACGTGGGCCACCACGCCCATCCAAAATGTTAAAGTGATTTCTATCATCTTGTGAAAACATTGGGATTACTTTCTCCCGTCTTTCCGGAATGTGTTTATGCACACAGCGTCTATCCGAGTTCTACGGGAGAAAGCAATCCAGTATATGCACTTCTTTCTTTACACACACCATGCCCACAACAGCAGCCAACACTCTTCCTGTGTACACGCTTCCCACGCTGAGGCTACACAGCGCCCGGTGTTTCTGTAGCACGTTCTGCGATGACCTCCCTGAGCAATGCTTTCTTTCTCCTCCAAATACGGACAGCATCTTTGAACCTGCATTGCTGATTTGTTGTTGATCACACTATGGCATGATAATGACTAATGGATATGAGGGTTGTCTGTCTCCGTTCCTGGTAAAGTGGTAGGTTTCTGACTTTTACTTTCATATTCACCCAGCAAGGCAAGTATCTTTATCTCTTTTTCTAGTCAGGAAACCAAAACTCTGGGAGTTAGACTGTAGCCCAAATGGTGCCGCTATGAAGGGGAGGAACACCATTTTTAATTCCTCATTCTTCTCACTCCGAGGCCAATTCTCCTCTGAGAACTGTGAAGGATAAATAAGGCTTTGCTGATAAAGCAAAATAGAGAGTTCCCAGACAGAGAAAATGGATTGGAAACAGGAAACTGCAAGTTGGAAGGAGCTCACTAGCAGAATAAACTGCAAAATGGAATGTAAATATTGACAGGACTCAGGCCAGAGCAGTCTCTGCGCCATGTCAAGAAGCATAGCCTTATCCAAACCCATAGTTCCAGATGTTAATTGATACCCTGCCAAAAAGAAATGGTTCAGGGTCCAATCTGTTTCGCACATTGCAACATCTTCTACCTGATCTCTGAGAGTCACATCCAATGGTCTGACATCAAAAGACTGAGAAATCCCCAACAAAGGAAACCGCTCAACTTTTTAACTCTATGTTCTTGAAAAGAACTCAAAATGATTTTACTTTCAACACACAGCTGTTAATAGACTTGGAAACGCTACTTTGCCTAAAAACATAGGGAAGCTGTTGAAATACTGTGATTTTTTTAATATCCTTTTGATGTCACCTCTTATTCATAGTAATCTGCTGGGCAGCTGGGCTGGTTCCGAAAACTAAATCAGAGTCTCTAAGCAGTGAGACCCTGGTGAGTCTGTGAATCCTAAATCTGAAACTCAATATTGAACCTCGGCTTTCTGGATCATCTCCATCTTGTCCCAGCAGCCCATTATAAATATCACACAGCATTTCAACAAAGACAAAAGAGCTTGCATCAAATTCCAAAATAGCATAACTACTGCAATGTTTTTCAGTTTGGAGGAAAACCTGAAATTATGATGAATAATAATTAGTTACGGTTTTACTTCTGTGTTTGTCAAATCTGTACGCCACTCACAAATACCCTAGCCTCTCACAACTCAGGCTCTGGAGCAGAGAACAGCAGCACCAACCAGAGCCGAACGATTGTTGGAAACAGGGAATCTCTGGACTCACTCCGGAACTGCTAGATCACAGTCTGCATTTTGAAGAGATCTCCGGTGAGTCCCGTGCATGTGAAAGCTGGAGAGGAACGTTTAATAGGTAAATACATACTTCGGTCAAAATTCCACTGTTCTCACATTTCATTTTTACTAAGTGACATACAGGATCTAAACCGGGATAGCATTTTGATTTTCGTTCACAAAGTTGACGGGCATATACAAAAACAACCCTGAATGTTAAACAGTGCTGATTATGGTCAATTATATTTCCAGACAACAAGGAAGGGTCACCATTGAGGTCCTAATTTTTCTTTTAAAGTGATATTATTACTGTTGCTATTGTCACACAATTCATAACCAAAGTAAGATCAATGTTTTAAAAGTCCAGTGGAGAAGTAAGTTTTTATAACTCAAAAAATTTGAAGGTTATTTGCTGAGCACAGACTTTTAGAACTAGATATAGGTTAAAATCATTTTTCAAAACACTTTGTATTTCAAAAGGTGTTTTTTTTTTTTCATTGTAGGGCAGAAATCTGAACTCCCTATGGCACTGCTTCTTACAGCAGTAAACGTGCAGCTACTTATAGCAATTGCTGTGTGGGGTGGGCATTGTGCTAAGGGTTTTCCAAGTGTCTGCTCATTTGCTGTAGTTAGCAGCTCTCCGAGGGACATGGCGATCACTTCCATTTCACAGACAGCGATCTGGGACTTCCAGAGCAAACCTGCTCTAGGTCATCAAGCTCAGAAGTCATAAACCCAAGACTAGAGCCCAAGTCTCATTCAAACCGAGGTCTGAATCAGTCATCTTGGCTTAGCAACTATGCGTCTACGGCCTGATCATGGAAAGGTAACGAAGAAATGAAAGAGGGCATTGCCCATCGCTCTCCAAGATAGGTAAGAGTGGCTTCTTAGCCTGCTGGAATCAGCTGTGGTAACAGAGACAGAAAACCTGGTTTCTCTTCTAGCCAACTAACAGCACTCCTCAGAGGAGGATAAAGGACACGATCTATTCATGATGCAGTTCTTTTTTTCCCCAAACGATAAAGGGATTGTGTTCAGAGATTTCTCAGGTGCCATCTATTTTAAATTTATGATTCAAAAAAAATCAAAGCCTTTATGATATATATCTTTATTAAGAAATGATACTGTGATTCTCTAAAGAGATTTGAATCAGAAGAACTTAGGTACTCGTATTTATTAAAGTCAAAGGTGGGAAACGTTAATGTTCTAGGCCAGTGCTCATTTAAAGGACATATTAAGCTTGGATAGCATGTGCCAACAGGAAGGAACCCAAGCCATAGAATGTCACATTTGTTGGAGGAGTATTGGATTGCACAAAATTACCTTACTCTCCTAACCAGTCCTCCATGAAATTGTGCAAACTTTCAGAAGAAAGAGAAAAATGAGATATTCATGGCTTCGAGAGAAACTCTAAATGAAAATATCAAAATGTACAATTGGAACACGAGGATGTGCCAACTGGTTGATTTGAGGAATAAATGAGAGTTAAGCAGCATTATTTGAGAATGACTAAACTGGAGCGGGCACAACGGCCCTTTAGAAGGCAGTGTGTTTTCAAACGAAAAATGTATTTAACAGTGTTAATTTAGTTTTACTTTTTTATTGTTTCCAGGATTAAGGGCCACATACAAAAAGAAGGAAGTGTGATTATAAAAAACAGGTATTTCATAGTTGGCGAAATGAATTTTAATCCATAAAAGAGGTTTTTTTTTTTCATTGCCTACAGCTTAAATAATTTATAGGAAATGTATTTTTCAATAAAATGAGGTTAATTTGGAGAAATTTGATATGAGAGAAGTTTGACACCAGAGCTGCAGAGTTCATCTCTGCCCTAAGAATGGTAAGGATGGAGACCGGGAATTCTCTGCTGAGATAACAATTTTTCCTACTGTTCCCATCTTTAGAGACCGGGGATGTTTTCTTCTTCTCTGTTACCCCTCAGTCGGGACAATTTTATGGAATCTTGGGGTAAAATATTACATTTTGTCCATACCATTCAATAAATTAGAAAAATGTTCCATATTTCAAATATGTATTCTTTGAAATCTTTTTTTTTTAACTTTATTGAAATTCTGGTATTTACTTAACCCAAATTAAAGGATTGCTCTAGAATGCTATTTCTAGAATTTGTGAAGAAATCTGAAAGTTGGGCTTAATTCTAGGAAATAAGACAGTCAGTGTCTTCTCCGAGTTGCAGGGGCACCTGCTGGTGAGTCCATCCCTTTCATGAGGAAGGAGAGGGGAGGGCAGGAAATAATTCCTAGGGTATATGCTCCTGGTAGCGAATCCGAGAGTGCAGCTGCCCCTTCATGGAGAGCCACCTTCTTTGCTCCTGCAGGTTAATTCCGACATGAAAGACCCTTCTTTCAGTGCCTGCTAGAGATGGTGCTTTTCAGAAAGACAGGAGGGAAAACATGTGTTGCAAAACCACATCTGACTGAAACCTCTAAAACACAGCCTGCCTCCTTCACTCCACTTGCGGGGTTGCAGCATTTTTTTCCCAGCAATTCCTTCACTGCCCAGTGAAGGAATTAAACCATCCCTGGCCACCAGCTGAGAGAAAAGGTGGAGATTGGAAATTGGCCCCACAGGAGACATTGTGGAGAGGGTGCCTAATCCACCCAGGTGAAAATAAAACTATCTGGGATAAGGCATGTGAAAGAAAGCCACCAATCATGTTAGAAATTCTCCATACAGTAGAATTAGCTGGTATTGAAAAAAATTCACATTATTTGCCTATTGAGTTTCAGGGTGGAGGTACCTAGGTTTTGGGGTAATGTGGGATGGCCAGGTTTCTCCACCTGCCTAGGACTTCAGTGGGTCGTTGCATATACAACTCTGATTAGTCACGTCTTTATGCGATAGTTCATGGTGACATCAGCCTGTCATCCATGTGTCCTCTTAGAAGCCTGATAATATCCATCATTATGTTATACCCCGAAACATGCTTAACAAGCAAGTATGCTAAGGTGATTACATTACTGTCTAGTTAATAACGCTGGAAAGAAACATGGAAGAGCAGCCGGTGGTGACACCACCACACAGTAACAGAGCTGAGTAGAAATCAGAAGTGGTGGGGCACTTTCTTTGTATGCACTGAGGCAGAAGTTGCTGAAGAAATTCTAGGATGATAGTGGAGTGCCCACACACTGCTTTCATCTTCCTGTTTTAAAGTTAGCAAAGAAATGTGATCTCAACTCTTTTAAAAAGAGGAAGAAATATACCTTGGGACTGTCTCTGTTCAAGTCTCCACTCTGCCTCTTTGCTTGCTGGATGGTTGAATATTTAACTTCTTTGAAGCCTATTTTTCTCATCTATAAAATGGGAATAGTAGTATCTCCAAGTAGCAGTAGCAACTATTGTTTACATTTTTCTGTTATATAACCAATACTAGTAATTATTAGTAGTAAATGGGTTTTTTTAAGAAAAAATACACTATTGAAAAAACATAGAAATGGCATTTTAAATAAAAGAGGGGTTTATGAATAGAGCTACAATATCATGCTAATTATGTCTTTAGACCTTCAGCTGGTATGTAGAGGTTCAAGTAAAGGAGAATTGTGTACATATATACATATATACATGTGTCTGTATGTACATATATTATACAGTTTTATTGTTAGATATATGTAAATATATTTATAAATCTTCATAATATTTATTTCCTCTTTATGCTATACTTGCTTCCATAAAAAAGTGTTCAGGTGCATACCTTACAACAGGTTTGTGAAATAAAATTACTGAATCCAAATTTAAGATAGAAAATATGGGACTGGCTGTTGTGGCTCATGACTGTAATCCCAGCACTTTGGGAGGCTGAGGCAGGAGAATTACTTGAGTCCAGGATTTTGAAACCAGCCTGGGCAACATAGCAAGTCCCTGTGTCTACAAAAAATTTAAAAAATTAGCCAGGGTTCTGCACCTGTAGTCCCAGATACGAGAGAGGCTAAGGTGGGAGGATGGCTTGAGTCCAGGAGTTTGAGGCTGAAGTGAGCTATGATAGCACCACTGTACTCCAGACTGGGAGACAGAAGGAGACCCAGTCTTAACATTAAAAAAAACATCATAAAGGAAAACACAAAAAACAAATCTGCCCATTTCAATTGGTGGCACTGGAGCATTGCTGCATGGTCTCCTCCATATTCACAAATGATGTCATTGCTTTTCCAAAACCATTTTTCTCCCAAAAGATGGAACTGTTAGCATGGGATAGGTCAAGTTCATAGAAACAAAGAAAGATGGAAACAGCCACAGTTGCCAAATGCTCTGTGGGTCCCCGGCTGGAGCCCTGGACCAGAAAAGACATCAGTACAACAGCCAGAGGAAATCAAACAGAGTCTAAAAGTGAGTTAGTGGCACGGTGGCTTCATGGATTTCTTGGTGCCAATAATTACACTACGGTTATGTAAGATGTTCACACGAGGGAAGCTAGGTTTACACTAAGGTTATGTAAGATGTTCACACGAGGGAAGCTAGGTTTAGGATATACAGCAACTCTCTGTGTTCTGCAAATTTTCTGTAAAATGAATTCAAAATAGTTAATAATAATATGAGGCGGGAGAAGATGATGCCTCCTTCCTTTAATTTTGGGGCGGCTGAGAGAAGGATTGGTTTCAGGGAGTCTGTTACTCAGCGTCTTCCTCTCTAATTCTCCCTTGTTAGAAATTAAATAGACACCAAGTCAATTATCAATTAAGTGACAAGTTGAGTAAACACTGGAGGCGTTAACTGACCCTTCAAGGGTTCTCTGAGGCTCACTCAGCTTTCCCCATTTCTCTGAAGTTTTGTTTTAACTTCAGCCAATCACTGATTAGATTGATCTAATAGTAAAATTGTGCTGGGTTAATGGGAACAAAATAAACTAAGGCTACACAACTGTCGCCCAGAGTTTCCCTTGTAAACTTGCCTACACCAGGTAGGCAAAAGGGTCAAGTTATGCTGGTTCATGAAAAATAGAGCTTACACCTTAAAAAATCATAAAGTAACAGATATTTCTCTTGAAGTAAAAAGGCAGCCCTAATCCAAAGCGGAAGAAATGTTCTTGCATTTCTTATGGCTGTTTTCCTGGGAGGGAGATCACATAACCTGTTTGTTTCACTTGCATTATTTCTGTAGTGTTCTTCCAGGTACTCTGCACGCCCCTCTAAGCATTATGATTATGGGATCAATAATAGATGGGCAGTAGGGGATTTCCACGTGGAGGCGTGCAGCTGAACAAATGCACCAGGGATGCAAAGGCACACTAACATAAAGACAGGGATGGGTTCACTGGTTGAGCCTGGCAGGGAGGAAGCCAGGATGGAGCCAACTGGGCAGCTGTGGACAGCCTGGGAAGGGACTCTGAGGCTTCCAGGCTCTGTCTCAGGGAGCTGAGGCTCAGTCATGGAAGTTAAGAAATTGGTGCATTTAAATTTGTGTTGGAAAACATTTTCAATGCATTTATTTTTATTTTCTTTTTCCTTACCTTCTCTGTCTTCTACACACTCCCTGTGACAGAAGGGGATGGACACCTGGTTCTTTCGTTACATAAGTTCATATTTTCAACAGAGTAAATGCTCCCTCAGTGTTCCCAGCCAAGATTCTATAACCTTAATCCCATTAACCATCATGTCTTAATTTAGAAACCACAGAGGGAGAACTCAGAAATGAAATCAATTTTCTTTCTTCTTGATATTATTAGAAGTACAAGTTACAGGCCACAACCTCAAATCTCTTCAGCAAAAAAAAAAAAAAAAAAAAACACTTGGGTAGCTTTACCACTACACATTTCCTTTCTAATTGCAAGAAAAATAATGAGTAGACCATGCTATAAAGTGAACTAGAAATGGTAACTCTCTATTAAAGTAAGGGATTGATAAGAAGCCAACCTGCATAAAATGAGAATCTGACTAGTGTAAAAAAAAAAAAAAAAAACAGTCAGTTTCATCTAATGTACATACAGCCTATGAAGCTTAAATTACTAACCCACCGTACGCTTAATATACAGATAATTTTGGCACATGACATCATCCCCTATATTGAGACTGCCTCCACCGCTGCCATGGCAACCCTGACTTAAAACATAGCCAAGCAGGTAATTTCACTCCAAATTAAATGAAAATAAGGCTAATCCTATTATTGTTCTTAACAATTTTCCAAGTAGCTTCTTCTTCGAGTGCCCTTGCTTATGTCCTTTTTAAAAAATAGATTATTGGAAAATCATATGTGTATCCGCCCTCACTCCACTCACAGTCACTCACACCGCCCTCCTGGTTCTGTGGAATGATCTGTGCTTGGGAAGAGGTAGCATCACCCACAATGCTCCTCGTCCCTGTCCGTGCAATTCGGGAATGGGGAAACCTTTTAAATATACCCATTTGAGTCATTAAATATTTCAGAGACTGTCAATGTAAAATTACTCTAAAGTAATAGTCTTTTTAAGATAAATCATATTATGCATTTGTATAGGCCCTAAAGAGGTACTTCAAATTACTCTGTTTTCTGTTTTAAATGTGCTCCTGTAAGTTTCCATAGTTATTTAGGAGAACCATCTTTTGCTTTTCAGCCTCCACTGAAGATTCATTGAAAGCTGAGAGTTCCACTTAAACGCAGTCCTTATGGCTGTGTCAAGATACTTCTTTTGACTATTATGATAAACATTAAATGTCACACACACACACACAAAACACTCTGTTGACCCAGCACATATGCTAAATTGCTTTTCCATCTCCACCACGACAGTTACCTGTTCAAGGCTTTATGATCCAGCCTGCAGGCCTGAAACAGAGAAACTGTACTTCTCTGACAGGGCACTGAAGCTCAGACCTGGCCTACACTGACTGGGGGGCTATACACAGAGAAAAGAAAATGTCCTGGAGTCAGAGACCTTGAACCTGAGCTCTGCCAAGGGTTCCACCAGCTTTGCCATCTCCTGTCCTCTGCACATCTCAGTTTTATTTTTAAATCTACAATAATAGATAAACGGATAATAGTAGATAATATTAAGAATAATGACTCCACAGGGCTTTTGCACCATTGCAAACAGGACAATATAAGTCATCCTAAAAATACAAGTATAAATACAACTCTATCCCTGGCTAATCATGGCTATTTGAAGACAGCAGCTAAGCTAAGAGGCAACAGTTTATCAGACACGAGGGCACACAGGGTCATAGTTCCCACTGAGAAATTTCCCACCAACTTCCCTAGCAAACACCCAGAGAGATTCCAGTGATGTAGAAGATGTCTTCCAGCCTGGATCCAGGCACCAAGAAGATAGTGATAATCTCTCTGGCTAGCTGTGCTGATATTCTCTCTATGACAAGGATGATCAGTTGTTGCCATAAAGTGCTACGGTGGTCCCGTCAACTTTTCAGACAGAACACGCTTCTCATCACACTCATGATCTGTACTTTCTGACATAAACTAAGTTTGTTTGGCAAAAGCTGCCACTGATCGTAGGTTCTGGAATCACTAACAAATCAGCCTCACTTGCTTCTACCTCTCTCCCTACCTGACATCTTATCAGCAAGGCGTGCAGTCAATGCCCAATACCTCTAGACTCTCCTAAAAATAAGACCATCAACAGTAAGCATATAAACTGAGAATCAGTTCCTGTGCATTTTATACCTCAGTGATTTTCTGAGAATCAGTCCCTGTGTATTTTATACTTCAGTGATTTTCTGAAAACCACAATAATGTAATTTTAAAGCTAGAAAGAGGTTAGATCACTTGAATATCTTTAAATGATTAGCAGAGAATAGGCACTAAAGAGATGTTTAATAAAGTCATTTTTAAGATTTCTTTTTTAGCACACCCTCTCTTTTCACAAATAGACTTGTCTAAAGTCGTAAGGATTGCTTTTGGCAAAACCTGTGGTAGAACTTAGGTTACCCAGCTCTCAGCTCAGCTTTTGTTTCCATGAACTCTAATGTTAGACATAGTGAGATAGGTAATAATTTAAACAAATTCCTGAGTGTTTAAAGTTAAAATTGTACAACATACATTAAGCAGATGGGTCCTGGCTAATCTAAAAGTTTGTTCAGCATGAATAAAACTGAAAACAAAGACAATCTAGGTAGAATTTGCTTGGTTTCTTCCTCCCTCCTATTTGAAATAACATATAACACAAACACAAAAAAATCAACCAGGAAAGGACCTCTCCATGAATAGGAATCCTCTGTATTGAGCCTTGTGCTTTGGAAAACAAAGTGCAATTCAATTCAGTTCCAATAATTGGTTTAAAGCAGGTGGCCCTATTTACAATACGTTTCATGCTTGACACGTTTGTCCTTTAGCCTTCGTGCTGAAATGCAAACTGCAACCTGCGGACCTGTTCACAATCCCTCGCTCCATATTCCCCTCTTCCTACTCATAAATGGCCAACATTTCCTCAGTGTCGACCTGAGTCTCAATATACCTGTTCCTGTTCTGTCATATTTCAAGATCTAAAACAGATAACTGAAGCAGTTTTAATGTGTTCAGAATTTAAATAACAAAAATAACAACACAATTTAACACACAACGAACGACTTCAATTCGAGACAGAAATTAAGCCTTTGAACAACTGTGCTTTTAAGTCTCTCCAATTGCACTTATGGACACAAACAAGACTGTTCTGGCAACCACGACCGTCACCCCTAAATAGGCAGTACTTCCTTAGATCTTGTTCTCCTTTGTCTCTACCAGAGCACACACCAGAGAACTGACCATCCTGTGGTTAATTCTGCACAGATATTGGACGAGGATGTGTGTTAAGTTGTTTTGCCTTTGAGGATCTTGTAGCCACAGGCACTTCCCATAGGTGGCTGCAGGATGTGGTACAGTCTTCAAGAAGAAAAAGAAATGCACAATCACGTATCTGCAGCAGTCTGTCAATGCTCGGTAACGTGAGATAAAAGAGAATACACAATCGAAAAATCTCTGTTCACAGTGAAACCGCTCCAGACCAAAGCCAAAACTAACTCGCCTTACTTCGTTGCTTTAAAAGAGTCCAAAAATGAGAGCACTCTAAGCTCAAGCACACAGATAACTTCCCAAGCTCCAAACACCAGCACACAGACATCTTAGAAACTTTGAAATGAGTCACAGTAAAGGCAACTTTTTCAGAGCTGAAAGAGCAAAGTAAAAAAAGGAACACTCATGCTTGCCCATGAACGTCCAGAGACAAGCAATTCTTGAAGCCCGTTGGGGGGAAAAACCAGGAAAACACAGCTGTATCCTTTGTGGCATCTCTTCCTGGGACTTACCATATGGATGGAGCTTCCGTGCCACTGATCTCTAAGAAATCGTATCCTTCTTCCAGCTGAAAGTCAGTGAAGACCAGAGCAATGGTGTCCCCGGGCTCAGCCAGAATGGTCCAGGTGCAGTCTGCGTTGTTCTCGTACTCTGAAGGGAAGTGCGGGCTGGAGATGGAGCTGCTGGTCCCACGTAAGGTTCCTCCGCAGGCTCCCTCAGCTGCAGGGACAGAAGCAGAAGGAAAGCATCGCATTTCAGGATGGTTTTCATACACGAGTGTGTCCACAACGTGTCACTTCTTGATCAGCGACAAATATTTTCTGAACCCAAAATTGAGACACTCAATCTGAAAAAGAATCTTTTGGTATGTTAATGAGTTCTATGAAAAGGCTGACTAAAGTCTAAAATTTAAATTGTATTATTAATTGAACGGCCATTGTGGGAAAGCTGGAAATAGTGGCTTTTCTAAAATGTGGAAAGTGTAGTTGCCACATACCTGACATTGATAGGCAGCCTAACACGACTTTCAAAGATTTTTTCTGAAACCTGGAAGATGACACTATGTAAGCAACATTTTGAGGCTTAAAAACATGTGGGCGTTTATTATTAATTCATGGATACCTGGCTTTGAGAATACTGTGCTCTTAAAAGAAATGGTTGCCCTAATTTTATTTTCTATAAATTTGAGATTTGGGTTTTGAATTTTCAGATAGTTATTGAGTAACAGAGGCACATCACCTCATAAAAAGGTTCTGAGTAGAAAATAGTTGCATGAAACTTAAAATGGAGTATCTCGGAAAAGTGAGACGTGAAAGGCCAGTAAAGATAAAAGTGCATTTAATATACAAACTAACATTTAAAAAATTATTGGTTAGAAGATAAATAGAACTTGGAAAGTTTGCTATAAAAAAGTTTCCTGTTACATTTATATTATCTATTACAAAATACTACATACATATTAACCTATATACATAGTTTATATATACATATATAGTTTATATATAACATATATAGTCATATATAGTTTATATACTATATATAGCCATATTATACATATAAACAATATATATGAGAGAAGTATTTTAAAATAACTTGTTTTAAAGCATGTTTTTAAAAATAACTTGTTTTAAAGCGTGTTTTTAAAAATGTCTTCCTTCCCGCATTTCTTTCTTCCTTTTCTTCTTTTTCTTTCTTTCCTCAAATACTTCCTTTGCAGAATGTATATTTAGCAGTCATTGATTCTGACACGGCAGTGTGGATGCTATTTAAAAGTCAGCCTGTTACCAAGATGGGGGGAGCTGGCCATAAGCAGAGCTTGTGTGACTGGCCTGGGCTCTCACAAAGTGCGTATCTTCGACCCTACCCACCCTCTCTCCACCAAAATTACAGCAAAGTGGGAGGAACTGACCTCCTTTTATTAACTCCTCCCAAGTTGCAAGTTCCAAAATTTCTTTCATCTTTCAGCGATGTTCATTTTTTTTTGGCAGGATCTAAGCCTCACAAAAATGTCGAAATAGAACCCACCTTGTGGGCAACAGTAGGAGGGTGATATGGGTCCCTTTAAATTAGCTGCCTTCAGTTTACTCAGAAGAATGCCAGGGGCAAAGGGGTAGTTGAGAGCACACTGTTTTTGTTCCCAGAGTTTGGAGTATTGCATTTTCCATCCTTCTTACAGGATGCCAGGCTGGTCTACACACTAGTCATTCTCATGCTGTTTATGTCAACTAAAGCTAATGGCTTTAGAGTGGACGTCTTTGAGAGGTACAGTTGGAGGAAAATTGCTACCTTCAAATATCAATGAAATCAAGACTAGAGGAGGGATAGGTTTTCTCGTGTTTTAATAGTTGGTCAGTCTGTGATACCCATCCAAAGCACGTGACACTGTGGAAAGGGCTGCCCATATTTTGTAGGACATCTCAGGACACTCATTTTTGAGATCCCAAATTTATTTTAAAATTAATAAAGTGTGGGGATTATAAAAATTATGCTATCGTGATATTGTTTTCTTTTAAAAGTGTAAAACTGAACACAAATAAAAATAACTGTGTATATACTGCTATTTGAAAACTGTGAAAATAGTTCCTGTGGCCATGACTAAATGTCTCTCCCGCCCCCTACTCTCCGTGGGCACCTTTGTGCAAGCACACACACATCCCCGATCATCTGAGAACCAGCTCCACAACTGCCCAGCTCACCACAGTTTTTATGACACTCTTGGGAACAGCTACTAGGAATGTGATCATAATATACATTTCCCTATTAAAACTATATTTTTGAAAATAGAGATAAAAATCAGTACCGTATAAAAATAAGAGGAAACACATATTCCAGCCATGAGGAAAACTATAGTGGCCACTACTGAGATTCAGACACTGTGCAGAATTCAGCTCTGAGCCACTTGGGTTGGGATAATGGTGAATCAGGTTAACAACTAAAAGTGAGACATACTCTATGTTGTTTTTCTTTAAACCCAAATATAAACATCAACTTCATAAAGGGATGAGGTAAACAAGATCACTAGAGACAGATACTTTTATAATTGATTAAATAACTCTATATAAACATATCACACACATAAATACATATTTCCAGATTAATTGTTTTTCATGTATAAATATATAATTTTATTTAATATTTAAATTTTATTTTCTCTGAATTCATTATATACAAAAGTTAATTCATCTCAATGTAGAAACAGATGCAAAACAAAAGAGTTCTAATACCTTTATTACATTAAAAGATAAAATATCATAGATGTGTGGAATTAAAAGTTATCAAAGTCCAAGTTACCAAAATGATATGGTTGAAAGATTAATGAAATGTGTTAACTGAAATCCAATTGCTGAAATTGCATAGATTCTTAATAATTCACCTTGTTGGCCAACAATCACCCTTTTCAAAGTTTTAGAGGGGGGAAAAAAAAAAGGAACTGACATCCAACGATTACGAATTTTTGTCATGGCAACCTATGAGCTGAAGCATTGTCTATTCTTGAAAAAGCTTTGAAATAGTTTTATTTATGTGCATGGCATAGAATAAACACAGAATACAAGTGTATAGAAGCAGCAGCTTCACTGGATTCTTCTGGGAAAACATCTCAGTAACCTCGACCAGAGGTGAACGTAAACCTATCTGACAAGAGTGTTTACAGGCAGCCAAGACAAACAGGGACACCAGCCACAGCTCCAGGACACAGTCCTGGGCCCCACCCTGCAGCCATTAGCCCCCTGGTTTCTCCACTGCTGGAAGCTCCAACGACCTGTAGGAGGTGCCTCGGGAGTGTGCAGGGCTTCGGGGATATGTGTTCACTGGTACAAGAGTGTTCTTTGCTATTTTAACAGCTGACAGAGCTGTGCTGGTGCCCACCCCCGAGTACCAGCCCTGATCACATGGGGGTACCTCACCGTCATGCAGGTTCCTTCTACTTAAAATGGCGGCCGGGCGCGGTGACTGACGCCTGGAATCCCAGCACTTTGGGAGGCCGAGGCGGGCGGATCACGAGGTCAGGAGATCGAGACCATCCTGGCTAACCCGGTGAAACCCCGTCTCTACTAAAAATACAAAAATTAGCCGGGCTCGGTGGCGGGCGCCTGCAGTCCCAGCTGCTCGGGAGGCTGAGGCAGGAGAATGGCGGGAACCCGGGGAGCGGAGCTTGCAGTGAGTCGAGATCACGCCACTCACTCCAGCCTGGGCGACAGAGCGAGACTCCCTCTCAAAAAAAAAAAAAAGAAAGAAAGAAAGAAAAAGAAAAAAAAAAAAAAGGCAGTGGTTGAGCTGCATAAACTCCAATGTTATGCCCGTGTCTAATATTTGGATCCCCTGAGTCTGAGATCTTAGACACAGTATCTACGTTTTCCTAGAACTTCCCTTGATGAACGGGTGGATCAGGGAGACCCATACTTCATTGGGCCAGCATGAGTACCATGCTCGCTGAACCCGGGTAAGACCAGAGCATCTACTGCAGCAGACAGGCGGTGAAATTTAAGGGTAACTTTGTTGGTAAAGGAGTAGGTGACATGAACTACTCCTTTACCAAGAAGGCGAAATAGAAAAGTCAAATAAAATGAAGAAAAAAACAAGGTAGCAGAGAGAAAAAAAAAATCCCAAACCTGCAATCACTATTGCATTTCTTCAGTAAACACGTTAATGCCCATAGAATATTTCAGAATGAGTTACAGTTAGAATCCCACCAGAGTAATATATGCAAGATGTATTAGAATTCTTTGTATAGCACTCCACATAAAATACTATAGAATATTAAGATAATCTGATTGATAACTTGAGTATTATGTATATAAGACAAACAAACTTAATGCTACTCATTGGATAAAATGCTTAAATCACAGAAAATCTTCAGTACAGAATGAGACAAAATTAGTGTTGGTGCGTGTGTGTGCGCGCGTGTGTGTGCGTGTGTTTGTATATGTGTTTGTGTTTGAAAGCACCTGCTAAAGTGCTGTAAATTTCTCTAACAAAACTTTTTAACTCTTAATTTCTTCACTATTTTTGGAAGGGGCTTTATTTTCTAAACAGCAATATTTTAAACATAATAGCATTTGAAGAAGGGCTACATAACTATTATCTTTGATAAGCAAAACGTTTTTAAAAATAAATCAATTTGTTTCACTTTCAGATTTATGCAGCTCTACATGTTGACCCATTTTATAAATAATGCAACAGAGGAAACAGTTTCCAAAGCCCATGTCGACCGAGAAAAATTAATTACTTAATTTTTGATATAATATTTAGTCGTGAATTTATCTTCCAGTTTGGCTGCTAAAGATATTAAATTGCTCCAACATATCACTAAAAGATAAAGGCTTTGCTGAAAGAAATGGGAACCATTATCCTTATAGTGTGGAGTGTTATAAGGACCCAATATGATTAAATGTACATCATAAATGATGAGTGAAGAGACATTATTAAAGTATATTGGAATAACTGAATAGAAATTTTTAAAATATCAACTTAAAAATTCTCTCATACAAAATACCTGCTACACAAATTAAAATGTTTGAAGGTATTAAATAATGGGTAACTTGTCACATTAAGATACAATATATGGTCTCAAATTAAGCACTATCTCAACTAAACAGAAATTGTGAAAGTTACTGAAGCAAAAATAACTTTATAAGTAAACCAATCTACCTGTTTATTTTTTCAAAATAAATGTATATAAATAAAAACAACACAATAAAAAATATTTGCAACAACATAGCAGGGGAATATTATTTACACTTACTTGATTTGTATTTTAAAAAACAAGATACATGCCGGGCGCCTGTAGTCCCAGCACTGTGGGAGGCCAAAGTGGGCGGATCACGAGGTCAGGAGATCAAGACCATCCTGGCTAACACAGTGAAACCCCATCTCTACTAAAAATACAAAAAATTAGCTGGGCGTGATGGCGGCACCTGTAGTCCCAGCTACTCGGGAGGCTGAGGCAGGAGAATGGCGTGAACCCGGGAGGCGGAGCTTGCAGCGAGCTGAGATAGCGCCACTGCACTCCAGTCTGGGCGACAGAGCGAGACTCCGTCTCAATAAATAGATGATTGATAGGTAGGTAGGTAGGTAGGTAGGTAGATAGATAGATAGATAGATTAGATTAGATTAGATAGATACAAACAGATACATGGAAAAAAGGATTTTAAATGGCAATTTAAATAAGAGTGAATTCCAAAATAAATTTAAAAACAAACACAGGTGAAGTTTCAACCTTTCTTATTATGATAGGCATTCAAACAATACTGAAATACCATCTAATATCAATATACATTTAAAAGATAAATTTTGAAAATATATAAATACCAAGAGTAAAATTGATATAGTTGTATGTTCCTAATATCAACATGCATTAATATAGTGCTTCAGGCAATTTACCAACACACACGAGTGACAATGAGAGGGCTCATATTCCCTGGTGAGTTACCCAATTTGGGGTCTGATGTTTATTGAGTATACTTTAGGTATCTGATATTCTATACCAAGGTCATTATGTGAACTATTTTGTTTAATCACATCCAAAATGTGTGATGAAATGTTTGTTTTTGTTCCTATTTCACAGCTACCAAGAGTTTTTTTTTTTTTCAGATTTTTAGAAAACAAAAAAAATTCATCAACTGGGAAACATTTGGAGACTCAGAAAATATATGATAAACTAAATAAAATTAAAATTAATCAGCATAAATACTCTACTGTAAAAGAGAAAAAAGGGTATAATGTCTGCTCTGTGAAAAAGCAGAACAAATTGATCTACATTAAGGTGTATACATATGTATATTTCAACTTAAGTAAAAAGACTAAGAAATACAAACATTTTAATATAATTGTGGTATTATAGTAATATAATTGTTATGAGGGATTTAAAAACTCCTTCAATGTTTTGTCAAGAAATAGTTTAACATCTAGAAAACATCCCAATAACATTCATGAATAATGAATGAAACCTTTGAATTCTTAATCATTGTAGATGTAGAACTTTATAATGTGTTTCTGAGAGAGTATATCCACAAACCATGTATTTGTTGTTTTTGTTTCAAAATAAATTCTGCCATGAATCTTTTTTTTTTGAAAGGAAAGCCTATTTTATAGTAAAAAAAAATTGCCTAATTTTTTAAATTATATATCCGGATTTTTGTGTTATATTTAGTAACAAGAAAAACATAAAAATGAAGTAGTATTTATAGCAACATATAATTTGCTATTATAAACAAAACATATTTATTTGGGATTTTCCTTCTTTCCTTCAGTTTACCATTCTACAATATATTTTAGATATCAATAAATTTGTGTATTAAGTAGTTACTTTTTTTGTTTCCTCAATTTTTTGTTAACAGATCTAGATATATTATTTTCTATACCATATAGGTGACCTAGACATTCTATGATTACCTATTATTTAACATAGCATGATTTTAAGATTTTTATTTTATTAAAAATATTTAGCTGGTTAGGTTACAAAGTTGACCTGGATGAGATTGGTGACTATTATTCTAAGTGAAGTAACTCAGGAATGGAAAACCAAACACCGTATGTTGTCACTGATATGTGGGAGCTAAACTATGAGGACGCAAAGACATAAGAATAATATAATGGACTTTGGGAACTTGGGGAGAAGAGTGGGAGGGGGTGAGGGATAAAAGACAACATATATGGTACTGTGTATACTGCTCAGGTGGTGGATGCACCAGCATTTCACAAATCACCACTAAAGAACTTACTTATGTAACCAAATACCACCTACACCCCAATAACTTATAGAAAATAAAATAAAATAATAAAAGAAGTTTCAAACCTATAAACATTCACTGTAACTGCAGAAAACATAATGTAGGGGCAGGTCTGACTCCTTGAATAGAGACATGTGGCCGGGTGGTCACACCCTCTGCAACCAGATAGATACAGACAAAGTGCTTTGTAGGGCCATTGTCTCAATGTGGTGGCTGACAACGAACACTTAATTATCTCCAGTTTCAAATCATATGGTGAGACATTTGCTTTTCTCAACGAATTGGCTCATTCTTTGATTGTTTTCTGAATTGTCTTGTATTGTGTAAGGACATTCCACATGGGATTGTAAGGTTTGCAGTCATGAATTCACTCACAATTGAGAGAACATACGGTGTCTCCCATGAATACCATGTTTAGTGCTTTATTCCCACTTCAAACAACAGAAGAATTTTCAGGACTCCCTCATTTGATTTCTTCCCGCTAAATATTTGGAAGTGAGTTATTGTATACAAGCAAACATTAACATGAGAATGAACAGTGTCAAAATCTCACTTGCACTTTGTGTTAACAGACCCAGGACTGCTAGCATAAGCACGGTCTCTTAATTCCCTGGTCCCCGTGAACAGGAGCCAGCTGCCAAAATCACTGGGAATTGGCTTAGAACTGGACTTTGCAGAACCATGCATTTATGTTAATTAATTTATTCATTCAATACATATGAAAACTAATTCTCTACTAGAATGAGCAGGGAAGGGTTTTCTGAAAATACAATATTTAGGCCAGATTTGAAGAAAAGGAACTATTCAAGGAATGAGCTACAGGAAGAGCATTCCCAACAGATGGAACAGAAAGAGCCATGGCCCAGAGGAGACTTGATATTCACATATCAACCACAGATGCTTTATGTACTGCAAGTTCCCCCATGACATTCTCATGCAGTTGCTGAGAATTCCAGGGTAGAAATATACCGAGTTTGTGTGCAGGAGTAAGTCTCATTCACCAAGCGGATCATGACTCTGGAATAAACAAAAAAATGAAAAGTATTTGGGAGGCTGAGATGGATGGATCACCTGAGGTCAGCAGTTCGAGACCAGCCTAGCCAACATGGTGAAACCCCGTCTCTACTAAAAATACAAAAAATAGCTGGGTGTGGTGGTCTATGCCTATAATTCCAGCTACTTGGGAGGCTGAGGCCGGAGAATCGCTTGAACCTGGAAGGCGGAGGTTGCCGTGAGCCAAGATCACCCCACTGCACTCAGCCTGAGTGACAGAGTGAGGCCCTGCCTCAATAAATAAATAAATAAAGGTAATATTCTTGGGATATTAGTTTTATTTAGAATTGATCCTTCCCTTTGTCAAATCCGTGGGTAAAACGAGAGAGGGAACAGCACAGTTTCTGTCCTCTTCCTTTTAATCTGCACATGCAGATGGCAATGTCACCATAACTGTTTTGCATAAAATGAAGTCCAGACTGGAACGAGAAGTAACTCACCACTAGTTATCATGGCTTATATCTTATATCGCCATTCATATTTCTTTTGTGAGCGAGAGAACCCAGGACTTTGAGTAAGTATATCTTTTTTTTTTTTTTTTTTTTTGAGGCGGAGTCTCGCTCTGTCGCCCAGGCTGGAGTGCAGTGGCCGGATCTCAGCTCACTGCAAGCTCCGCCTCCCGGGTTCCCGCCATTCCCCTGCCTCAGACTCCGGAGTAGCTGGGACTACACGCACCTGCCACCGCGCCCGGCTAATTTTTTATATTTTTTTAGTAGAGACGGGATTTTACCATGTTGGTCAGGATGGTCTCAATCTCTTGACCTCATGATCCGCCTGCCTCGGCCTCCCAAAGTGCTGTGATTACAGGCGTGAGCTACCGCGCCCGGCCACGACTTTTACTATTTCTCAGTAAAATCAAGCACTGATGCCCACTTTCATAAAACATGCCTTCTGTATACTTCCTGTTCAAAGCTGTGAACTACTCAAATCACCACTCAAAATAAAACCAAAGCAGGCCCTGAAAGGCATTACGTGAGCTGGAACCTTGGCTTCTCCTGTTCCTCATCCTCCACCTCCTTTGGCTCCTCTCTTCCCTGGCTCCCATTTCCTCGTTTCCTCACTGGGTCTAGCCACGCTGCTTCCTGGGCCAGGGCACCTATGTTCCTGCCCCAAGGCCTTTGCACTGACCACCCTGCCTGAGAAGTGCATCTCCCGGGCTGACTTCAGAGCCCTTCACAAGCCACTTTCCTGCCTACCTTCTCTGACCACCATATTTAAAACTGCACTCACCCAGAGTACTTCCCGCCTCTCCGTCCTGTATACTTTACCTCTCCGTGCTTGCTGACTGCAAAGCAATGGAATGCAAGCTTTATGAGCCTGTTCTTGGATGTGTGCACCTGTTTCTAGGAGGCAGCCTGATAGGAAGTATTTTCTTCCTCTTTTTTTTTTTTTTTTTTTCATGCAGTGAATGAAAAGCGAATGACTCTGGCTTTCCTATAGTTATATCAGTTGCAAACAAGCTTCTATTCAGTTGTCTTTAGCAAATGTTGGGACTATGACAAAATGTATTTAGGGGGCTATGCGTGGCATCAAACCATATCCTCTCTAAGAACAGAAGAAGAAACGTTAATTTAGTTATAGAGTTATGTGGCTTTCTTAAGAATGACTTTTTTAAAAAATAATCTGTAAGAACTGCCTCAAGAACTCTTAGTAGAGTGAAATTTCAGATAAAAATTAATTACCAAGAAGAACGTTTCATAATTGTAGCAATCCATAGGGGGTTTATTACTGTGTTTTTGCTTTGTTTTCAGCAAGCAGGAAAACCACAAGTCCCAGAGGTTTTTTCTTTGTTTTTAAACTCACCAGAGCTGCATGAAATGAAGTCAAGGCAGGCAGAGAAAACAAAAAAGTTACAGCAAAACTTTTTTAAAGGACAAATATGAGCAAGCTGCAGGGCAGCTGGAAAAATTAGTTCAAGTTCCATCGTTAACTTAAAAACCACATATAACATATAAAATGTATTAAAATATGCAATTATTAAAACAAACACAATTATTCTGTTCAATTTTTAGGTAATATATTAATATAATGGAAGCTCATTTTATTCCATGGATATTAATAAGCATTAAAATATATCAAAGTTTTCAGACACTAATATAATAGTGTTACATATTTATAATTTTTTATTTGGAATCTGAAATGTGGTGATATAATTAAATAAATGCTATTTAAAATTTCAGCCCTCTCTTGTTTACACATGATGCAGAACAAAAATTGAAGTTATCGTTGAAAGTTACAGATAAATACTTGATTGTTAAAGTTAGCACACAACACATGATTCAGTATGTTCTAAGTTGTGCTTCTATGACTTCCATGTCAAAGAGTTAATGTTTACAAACAGCAAAATAGTCAGTGGGTAGGCCTGGTGCCCATACCGAATTTCCATCAGAGCAATTATTTTTAAAAGTCTGTTTCCTTTATTGAGTTATCATAAAATTTTGCATTTGAAGAAAAGATGGTACAGCTAAAAGATGTTTGAATGCCATTGAGTTAATCCAAGAAGAAGATTAGGCACTTAAGGAAAGATGCATTTGAATCTACTTATTTCTGTAAGTGGGGAAAATAATTCTAAACGTAAGTGTAAATCAGAATGAACTGATTTCTATTTCCTCCCAAGGAATTTCAGACTTTTAAGAAAAGTGTATTTCTCAACTCTAAAAGTTTTATGCCCCTTTCATAGGCATAAATGTTGCTAGAAATCTACCTTATGGACATAATTTAAAACACAGAATAAAACATTAGTTAGAGGCAAATTGCCATGCTTATCAAAAAGAAAAATTGAAATAATCTAAATAGTCAACAGCAGATAAATCATTAAATATACTATGATACATTCAAACCATAGGATCATCAAATGTGTTTACCAAGCATTTATAACATTCCTTCAGTGAATTTCTAAGTTATGATGTTAAATTTATAAAATGCAGGGTATACAATTGGATGTATAATTCCATCTCAATTTTTACAATTGCATGGGGAAATATCCAGGAAAGAAATAAGAAATACACCCACATATACAATATAATAGTTTGTAATACTAGGAGGTATTATTTAGGAAGGAAGGGCCACAAAGGGCTGGTGGTCAGGATGTGGCTACCTCCACAGGTGCTCACTCCTCCAGGGGACAGAATGAAAGAAACCCAGAGACACAGACCATTCCTGCTCCATCCCCCTCCCTCCTGTTCTCATAGAATCAACCCCACTTACTTCATGCCGAGGCCATTAAGAGGGTACTCTTGTACATCCTTTGTCTTCCCTTACAACAGTCCCTGCAAAAAGCCCTGGTCTCCTGGGTCACCCTTTATCCCTCCAATCTCATCCCCTTAAAGATCTACACATCTTATTTTCTGACCCCTAATCATAATTCTTCCTATGCTCCTGAATGTCTTCTATTACTTCCTTGAAAACTGAAAGTCAATTATAAGCAAAACTTCCTACATTTCAATTACTTCTGACGTATTTTCCTTCCCTTCCTCCTCTGATGGAAACCCGGATGTCTTCTCTGAAGTCATCTCAGTAGCCAATGTTTTACATCCATAGTCCATGCCCAGCAATCCTGCTGGCAGACCCCATGTCCAGCTACATGCGTCTCATGGCTACTTCTAGGTGACTTTTATTCTTTCCTTCCACATGTGCCCAGCTTTGAGTCTCTTGCCATGAGAATCTAGTACCCCCTGTCTTGTAGTCATCTACAAATGCCTACGTGAACTCCACTATTCCATGAAGATTTAAAATTCTGGCCCACTGTCAGCCTCTTCAACTCTACCTTTGCCCAAATTCTTGTTCTTTTCAATGTCAACACAGGTAATCCTGGGAATAGCACAACCTCTTTGGTTAATTCTCCCCTCTCTTCCAACAGCCCAACTCTACCTCAGCCACGCCATCACCAATCCCATCATCACCCTCCATCTTCTCACTGCCAGTAAGGGATCATCTTCCACACCTGCAGATGTGAATATTCCATTCTCAGACCCCAACTCTCCATACCAGGTCACCTACTCAAACACCTAAACTCTAATAATTCCTTGACCCATGGGGCCTAGAGTTCCCTGACGCTGCCTCCTCTTCATTTTCCTTTCCTTGTCCCGATCATGTCCTCATCTCTTGTCTTACCATCCTTAGGGCTCATGGCCTAATGAACTTCCTTGCATTCCCCATAACTCTGCCATCATCAGAGTAAAACACCTTTGGTTCCCATCCAGGCCAAGTCCACTTTTATATCCGCGCAGGTAAAAGCAGCTGGAGGAATTCCAAAACCAAAAACATACTGAAAGGTCTAGCTTTACATGTATGGCCATAATCCTACATTGGCCCATAATAATGATGCCCAACAATCCTGCTTCACTTTCTGCATCTGTTCACTGCTGCCTTTTTGGGGGATGACTGTTTCATGCCTTCTTCCTTCTAAAGTTGCCAGCGTCTCTTGCCAAATCCTCACTGCCACCTGATGACTTTGGTTTCCATTTCACAAAGAAAATAGAAGCAATGAAAGAGAAATTTTTGTAATCTATCACCTTTAGTTTTGATCCCTACTTATAAAATATCTTTCCTGTAAATATTTCTACTTAGTGGGTACACCTGTTTGTATTCTACCTTTCATCTCTGATCAAGTTTTTAAGTCAAAGTTTTTCCAGGTTTTTCTCTTTCAAAACGACTATTTGTCTTTTCAGTGGAGAACTGCTCTCTGCATATAACCATGCTCCAATTGTCCCCCTTCAAGAAAAGGTTGTAAACTTCCCTTTTGATTCCATATCTGCTTCTAGATTCCACATTCCCTTCTAGCCTTACTTTCTGAAATTCCTTTCGCTGCAACATGTCTCAAAGATGTCCATATTTGCAGTCCTTAACCTTGTCCCATCCTCTCTTGAACCCACTTGAGTCAGAGTTTTACCCTCCTGGGTTCCCTGCATAAGGCCCATATGTCAGCCATGGCCAGAAATCTAAGAGTCACTTCCTAGGATTCATCTCACTCCAGATCTCAATGACATTTAACATTCATCCATTTCCTCATCCTTGAATTCCTTTCATTCCTATACTGCCTAAACTTTTAAACTCTGAAATAATTGGATAGTCACATGAACGTGCAAAATATTACCGAGTTATCAGCATACTTTTTTCTCATTTTCTGCCAGTGGTTACATCTTATATAAGTGTAGTACAATATTAAAACAAAAAAAATTACACAGGAATAATGTGTGCACAGTCATCCTTTGGTATCCATTGGGAATTGGTCCCAGGATCCACAATGCTCAACTCCCTTATATAAAATGGAATTTTATTTGCATATGACCTATACACATCTTCCCATATACACTAAATCATCTCTAGATTATTTATAACACCTACTATAAATGTCACAGAAATGGTTGTTATACTGTTTAGGTAATAATGACAAGGAGAAACAAGTCAGTACATGGTCAGTACAGATGCAGCCATCATATGCCTAGTTATATTATAGACATAGCCACAATGTAACATTTTCTAGATTTAGAAAATATATATTTTTCATCCCCCCGTTGGTTGAACCTGTGGATGCAGAACCCACCAGCAAGGAGGGCTGACTGTATATGATTTTATCATTCTACTCACTCGTCTCTTTAGACACTACTCTTCAGGCTTTCTCTAATCTTATTGGCCAGTTCTTCTGAGTTGTCATGCCAGTATCATTTCGTCTTCCAATTCTTGGTACGGTGTCCTGGATTCAGTCTCTTCACCTCTTCTCTTCCTAAATACATTCATTCATTGCCTTGTTAATCTCATCCAGTTTGAGTTGTGTGGATTAACTTATTTTTAATTTTTATTCTTAAGTTTTATTTTTGTTTCAGGGGTACGCATGCAGGTTTGTTACTTGCATAAATCTTGTGTTTTGAGGTTTGGTATATGCATAATCCCTACACCCAGGTAGCGAACACAGCACCTGGTAAATAGTTATTCAACCTTCACCACCTCCTTCCTCCCCTCAGTAGGCCTCATGTCTTACTCTGTCATCTATATGTCGATGGTTTTCAGAGTGTCATTCAGTTCCATGAATCTCTCCTGAATTCCAGCTTTCTCTATCCAACTCCCTATTTAAACTCCATATGATGTCTAAATAACAATCCAGATTTACTAACCCTAAAATGATTCTTCCAATCTTTCCATTTTCAAATCTGCAATTCTCGCAGTCTTCTCCGTCTCAATAAATGCTAACTCCATTCTTCTAGTGTTGCCCGAGAAGACGCAGGGTGCCATCCATGACTCTTCCATGTCTCTCATGTGGCACAACCACTGTGTAGGGAAATTCCATCAGCACTTTCTTTAAATGGCATTCTGAGTCCAAAAGTGTCTTGCAATCTCCTCTGCTGCTATCCTCTCTCAAGTAACACCACCCCTCATCTTCATTTTGCAATGATTTGCTAACAGGTTTTCTTATTTTTTCCCTTCTTAGCATACGCTCTTTTCTCATAAAGTAGCCAGAGTAATCCTCTTAAATGCTGTATCACACGATGCCCTTTCTCTTCTCGCATCTCCCCATTGTGCTCCCACACTGCTCAGCATAGAGGTTAAAGTCCGAAGGCTGATCTACAGGGCCCACTCCTACCCTCTGGGATCCTCTGGGACCTTTCCCCTCTCATATCCTGACCGTCTCTCCTACAACCCTCCAATTATCCCATCTGCTCAGGCCACACTCCTGTTGCTCTATTCTTCATTCACTCACCATACGCTGTTGTCTCATGGCCAAACACCTGGTTGTTTCCTCTATCGGAACCACGTTTCTGATATTCTCACAGGGCTTACTCTGTCCCCCTCATTAGAGGTCCAAATACTCTGGTTTTCCACTATCAGAGGGGTTTCCAGGATATGGGACCTCAGGTGATGAGACCAGGACAGTCCTGCCCAAGCAGTGACCAGGCAGATGGTCACCATAGCTCTTAATTACATGTCAGCTTCTTAATGAGAGCATTTCCAAACACTTATTTCAAAGGACAGACAGCGAAGTTTATCTGTTGCTTCTCATTTGTTTATGCTGTCTCCACCCATTAAAATATTTCTGCAAAGAATGGAATTCTTTTTTGTTGTGTTCATATTGTAGCCCCAGCAGCTGGAACTAATGTTGGCAAACTATAGCTTGTGGGTTACATTCATTCCAGTATCTGGTTTTATACACTAGGTTTTACTGAAACACAGCCAGTCTATTCGTTTAGGTGGTGTCTATGGGGTCTTTTGTTCTGCGATGACAGACTAGAGTAGCTGAAACAGAGACTATATGACATGAAAACAAAATATTTGCTATCTGACCTTTGACAAAAAAAGTTTACTGGCCCTGATTGATAAGTGTACCTAATACTTTGCAGGTCCTCAACAAATGTTCCTTGGAAGAAAGAATCAACAGACGCAAATAGTAAAAAGACATATGGAAAAATATTGATGTCTATTGGAAATCAAAGGCAATGAAAACAACTTTTGAGCATCATTTCAATGCCCTCAACCTCAGCAAATTAAAAAGAAATGCAAGTATCAAAACTTATATTAATTGTGGTGAACTGCAATATCATTAGAAATTCATTCAGCAAGTGTACATAGCATAAACATTCCTAGAATTTTTTCCTTAGGAAATAATCTAACAGAAGCAACAGAAGCAGTGCGATATGTACAGAGACACTCATTATGGCATTGTGTGTCGAAGTGAACATGGGAAACATTCATTACATTCAATTATAGAGAGAAAATAATTTGTATAATACTAAGAATCAAATTATGTCAATGAACATAGAAATGTGTGTGATTTAACACTAATCTTCTCAAGGAAAATATAAATGTTCTCTGTTCTGTGACTTCAGCCTCTGAGAAGCTTTTTAGACACTGAGTTGGCTTCTTTTGGTCTCTGTTCCCCTTCCATTCTTACTCTTCAAGGACCACGATGTGATCCTAACAGCAGTTATTGGTATTGAGCACCCGTATCATCTCATCCAATCTTTATCAGTCCTGTAAGACTAAAAGTAATATTAGCCCAACTTAACAGATTCAGAGCCTGAGGCTCTGCAAGAAAATAGCTTGTCTGAGCGATGCCAGCTGGTGATGAGGCTAGAGCTAGAATGACAAAGTCCTCACTGCTAAACACTTCACATTACTGCCCATCACAAAGAAGGGCATTTACCTGGGCATGGATTCATTCTGGCACCAGACACATTCATCTTTACAGCTCTATAACCTAACACGGTACCTGCATGGAATCAAAGAATCTTAAAAATACTATAAAGTAACCCACAAAGCTCAAAATAATGGGCAGAACCACTTGTGATTATTTTTTAAGCTGGTTACAAGATTGTTTGGGATGAGATAATGTCAAGAACGTGCTTGGCAGGAAATGTAGCACAGCAAAGATGCAAACCATGTAGACCAGGTTTTCTACAATCTAAGAATGATTTTTTTGAATAGTTTTATTTTAATTTTGATAGTATTTACACTGGAGTTGTTTATTGCAAAGTATGCAAGGAAAGTGTTTAAAACCAAATTGTCTAAAACCACTCAAACAATTTAAAGCTAGGTTTCTTATATAAAAACTGTCCCATTCAATCTTACTTTATATTTCTTGTCCTGAGGTGACAGATCATTTAAGATTCATTTTACAATGTTACTGCTGTAACATAATTGATAAAAACACAGCTGTGTTTTAAATATCACAGAATTTATAGGCACCCATAAAAAGCATGACTTCTCTTCCTTCTCCTCCCCTCTGGCTATGTGTTTACTAGTTTGCCTGCCTTTTCATTACTAGTAGCAGAATGTCTATGATTTAAAAACCTTGACTGACAGTTCATAAAGAACTGGCGAGTGACATATTGCCATTTCCAGTCACATGATGTAAGGCTTAACAATTAAAGAAATCCACAGCTTCAGATAGCTCTAAATGAAACAATAGGCATACATTATTTAGCACGTTTTATTAAAGCTATCAGTGCTACCGCTACTGCTACTTTATTTAGTGGCATCCTGGCCCAATGACTATCATTCGTTCTCCAAGAAATACAACTGTCTCAAAATAGATAAAAATCAGTTTGAATCTTTAAAAAAAAAAAAAACTCAAGACAGCTGCTACATCCCATTTTATCTAAAACTTGCAAAATACTGACAATGTGTTTTGACATGTTTAGGTGAATACTTATCTTAAATGTATGTGTTTAGACAAAAACAAGGGTGAAACTTCATTCAGCAAGTGGCTTAAGTTTCCAATAATGGTTCATATGCTGCTGTTTTCTGTGGTTTACAGATCATGCTTCCAAGCAAAACAGAAACAAACAAATGGCAACAAACAACAAAATGTCTCTTCGGCTGCCTCAAAGAAGGCTGCAGCTGGAGGGAAGTGTAGAAAAGCACCAAGTCAGAGCTGGCTTTAGCAGCCACTGTCTTTCAGCCTTGGACATGACAGCTAAGCTCCAGAGAATTTGATTATGTATCTGGAAAATCTACCCATTAATATTTACCACGAAATTTGGGGATGGGATCATATAAAAGTTAATATAAAACATGTTGGACAGGATTGCATAAAAGCATGAAAAGTTCGTAACATAACACCTGCCAGAGAAGATTAGTCTAAGTGAAACATTTAGTCATGCAATCTCTCCACTCCCTTTGCTTTCCTGCTTTAGTAATTCACAGGTACCTAAAAAGATTCCAGGGGATGGAAATAGAAAATAAATGGGGAATCATAAACTACTGACCAACTGACTCTCAAACATTTTGCAAGTTCCTCTTGCCTCAGTTGGCTTCCGGAGATGACCAAGCAGGTGCAGAGCAGATGCACGACCCTGCAGCTGCACTGAGCCTGTCTCTGAGCCTTCTGCAGGTCTCAGACCTCAGCCCAAGAGTGCAAGCTTCCAGTAGGACAAGGAGGTCCAGCGTTTTAGTGAAGAATCTGGGGCTATGAGAAGGAAGGAGGAGAAAAGATGAAGATTCACTCAGCCCTCAATCCTAAGAAGCCTTTCCCCAGAAAAGAAGAGGAAAATTATTTGGGTAAATAGACGACTCTTTGCTTTGTCTTCTACAGGTTTGGTTTGTCCTACTCTGTAAGGCAAGAGCTTCAGCAAAATAGATTTAGCCTTTAAGTAACATGTTAGGAAGACCCTACAGCCAAACCGCCCTCCTTAGCTTAAGGGTTTTCTTGACCTAAGTTTATGTGTAGAGTTGGGTTTTGTTATTGTTGTTGTTTTGTTTTGTAGTGTTTTGTTTAACATCCATGAGGTTGCTGGAAGTCATGTCTGTCAAAGACCAAGAACGGCGATTTTAGTTGGGTATGGTTCACAATCCTGAAAAACACAATCCCAAATGCCATAATCCCGATTGTTGAAATCTCAAAAGATGAAACTCCTTAAAGTCAAAATCCCTAATGTCTAAAACCCTGAAATCACAATAACGGAAATCACAGAAGACTTTCAGAAGGGAGAGCCATGTCCTAAAAGAACAAAAGCAGATATTCATGCGGAGGCAAGACTTCAGAATGTACTTAGTGACTGTGGAGTTCAGTCGGCCTTGGTGGATGATCTCCATGCAATTGTCCATATCTACCCCTGCAATACACTTTTGCATATGTTGAAACTTCCTTCTAGATTTCTTTTTTAAAGATTGTCCACTATTTTAAATTGTCAGCACTATTTTTTCACAATTCAAGGCTATGTAATTCATCTTCTCATCATTTCTAATATCAAATGCCATATCATTTCTGTTTTTTGTTTGTTTGTTTTAGACCGAGTTTCACTCTTGTTGCCCAGGCTGGAGTGCAATGGTGCGATCTTGGCTCACCACAACCTCTGCCTCCCAAGTTCAAGCGATTCTCCTGCCTCAGCCTTCCTGAGTACCTGGCATTACAGGCATGCACCACCATTCCCAGCTAATTTTGTATTTTTAGTAGAGATGGGGTTTCTCCATGTTGGTCAGCCTGGTGTCCAACTCCCAACGTCAGATGATCTGCCTGTCTGTCTCAGTCTCCCAAAGAGCTGGAATTACAGGCATGAACCACCTGGCTGCCACCTCATTTCTAATTCTAAATTGTGTAGAAACTATCAGAGAGTCCTCATTAGTTTTAAGAATTTTTTTTCAAATTTGACTCCAAAACTTGTGTGGTCACAGCATTGACTTTGTGCCTCAGCATTGTGCGTGCATATGGTACAAAGGTTGAAACTTCCTGAATAAATGAAGAGATGTCCTCTTTGTACATCTGCATTTGGGAAAGATAAAATTTCTGGCTATCTCGGCTGTTTGGGTGACTCTTTATCTGGTGGTGATCCATCATGGTTTTCAATTGATCAAAGGACTTAGGTTGCTCATCACGGTATTTCTGATGACTCCAATCATAAAGCTGGTTGCACACAATTGGCAATAATAGTGGCATGCATTTATACATGCTGCATTTTGCTTCACTGCTTCATGAGTATGGTTTGTCCACTCATAGCTGTTATACTCGTACAACTGTCACTAGTGTGGGTATTTATGCTTGCAAAAATAAGCTGGTTATTACAGCCTACTGTACTGCATAAAGTATCCTACAAAGTGTTTTGTGTGTTTTTATGTCTTTTTTGAAATAAACCCTTTATAAAAAATAAATGCGTATCTTCTACATAATTTAAAAATACTTTTCCAGAATTATATTTTTGGGATTCTGATTTTTTGCGATTTCAACATTTGGGATTATGATGTTTGAGAGTCTACCTTTTGGGATTACAATCTTTTGCCATTTGTCAGTGCCTGGCTTAAATGAAATGTGTATTCATTTGCATCCACAAAGAATGCTGAGGAGCTGCCATCACGTTTCTCTCTTGGCACTTTCCTGCCTCGATTCCTGTCCTCTCCCAGTTTGCAATCCCTGAGTGGCTGCAGGTCTGTCAACACAGCTGCACCTGCCTTGCACAAGCAGCAGGTGGAGGAAGGGGAGGCAGCCGAAGCCCAGCAGCTTCCCTCTCTCTAGTACAAGCCATGTCACCTGCTTTGATGAGAAAAGAGGAGTCTCTCCAGGCAACCAGCAACCCCTGCCCCACTCAGACTCTTCAGGGGTCAAGCACATGTTTCTCAAGAAGAAAATACTTGTTTAATTCAAGTTCCAATATTTGTCTCTCAATTCTAAGTTAGGTTATTTTAATATTTATTTTTCTCATGAGTTAGAAGGGAACAGCCAGCCTGTGACAGGGGCCATAGTATGGACTCCATAGCCAAAGTGTCCAGGGTCAGATTCTGCCTTCCCCACAAACAGCATGGGACTTCAGTTATGTCACTGAATTCCTCTGTGATAGAGTCTCCTCATCTAAACCAGAGGGATGATGATAATATATAACTTCTAGACTTGTCATGAAAGTTAATGACAAGAACATATGTAAGGCATGTAAAACATTGTCTGACACTTTGTGACTGCTTTCTGTTTAACTCTGATTATCACACTTCTTTCTTAAAATCTACAATTGTAGTGACTAAGCTGAAATCTCCATCACTTTGAGACAGATGCTACTCCATTTGCTAGAAATTAACTGTATCTGGACTATTGCTAGATACCTATTTCCGTACTAGGCCATGTTACTGCAAGAATTAAAGAAAAAGGAAAGAAACACAAAAAGCAGCTCAACAGTCCAAGACAGGTTTATTTTGGAGATAAACCCAAGAGGGGCTTCTGGCTGAGTTAGGTCAGAGGTACTCTCTCTTACAGACTGAATTTTTAAGGATTCAGGGCAGGAGAGCTTATCACAGTCTGGGAATGTTTCTGTGTCTCTGTCTTGCTTATCTGGGAGGGAGAGTTTTGTGTCTGCTCCCATATATCTCCCTAAAGCTGCAGGCATACATCCAACTATGCTTTTAGCTTCCCTACCTTCATGTACCTAAAGGGAAGGGAATGTGCTTATTAGGGCCCACTGTTTTACTGGGGCCCATTGCATGAGTGTGAAGTTTGGTGGTTACCCAAGAGACATTCCCCATTCCCTCTGTGCCTGAGCTATCTTATCTGTGTTTTACTGTCTGCTCTTGCTGGCTGCTTGCTGTTAGAAGAGAAGTGATTTCCTTGAAATGCATGAAGTTAGAAACGGAGCTGGAACTTAAAGTGTCAGTTTGTCCGAGATAATGGTACTCCTGCTCTGTCAGTTATTTACATGCACATGGGTATGAATGTGCCTGTTGTAAATGTAGTTTTCCCACTATTTCTGTCCAAGTGGTGGCGTGTAAAATAAAGTGACGCACTGCCACACAGGCCTTTCCTTCACTAGGCACTCTTTTCCTTTTGCCTGAGCCCCAAACCATTTCTCTCCTCAAGTCAGTCTGCTAGTTTCTTATTCTAAAGAATATCAGTAATTCACACACACAAAAAAAACTTTTATTTAAGAGCTACCAATATTGACATCCTGTAGTTTACATGAATTTCCTTTCAAACTGTGTGCCATTTTGCTCTGCGCACTTAGTTCTAAAATCTAAAATTGTGCTTAAGAGTGGAAGGGAGAGTAGGTAGAAAGAGTAATTATAGTAGCTGATATTTTTAGAGTTTCTCTATGCATCAGGCTCTTTGCTAACCATTTTACCTGGGTTATGCCATTTAATCTTTACAACAGATTTCTCAAGTAGGCACTTTTATACAGATAAAAATCTTGAGGCCAGAGAGATTAAATAAACTGACCAAAGACACACAGGGCCCAATTGATGGCACTGGGATTTGCCCCAGGTGACACTGCATAGCTGCTGAATAAGCTGTTTCACCACGACAAGCACTTTAATCCCCTTCTTTCTGTGCTCAAGACTGCAAGATGTTGAATTTCATTTAATCCTTATACTGACACTGAGCATGACATCTGTTCAAAATGTTTACTTTTTCTATGCTCTATTGATATTATAGCATAGGGACTGGTTTTGTGACCTCTAGGGTCAGGCTGCCTGGGTCCAGATCTCACCTCTATTGCTTTCTGGATGCATGAACATCTCAGATATGAAGAATACATAATCAAGATATGAATACATAATCAAGATGGAGAAGTCTGAGAAAGGCCTCCAATTCTGTTATGGTAAGAGATCATAAATGCTAGGTCCCTAGAATCACTCTTCTTTGTTTTTTCTGGCTTATTCCAGGAACATATAACAAAATTGTTTTCATCTTACTCCACCAGCGAATCCACATGTTCCTCAAAGTCTTCTGTAATCTTCACTCATTAGACCCAACGTCATTACTTCCAACCTTGAGAAAAGGTCTGAAACGAGATTTCTTTTGAGAAGCCTTTTTAGATTAATCAAGAGTTAGCTCACCCTTATCTTTTGCCTAAACTAATTTTGAAACAGACTCTGCTCTCTGGTCCTATTCAGCTCAAATATGCTTCAGCAATTGCTGAAAGCTAAAGGGAAGAATTTCCATCATATTGTGACGTGGATTTTTGTATCTCAGACCCATTGCCTTATCAGTCTTTATAATTAAACTGCATCTGCTTATTAAACCCTACAACATAAGTGAGAATAAAACCCACTGATAGCATCAGAACTCTACAAGCATTAGCAATAATGAGGACAGATGATATAACAAGTTTAAAGTTGAGGCTCAATACAGAAGTCTCAAGTGTATGTGGCTCATGAGCACATGAAATGTGGCTGGTCAGTACTAAGAAATGGCATAACTGAAACACACATCAGATTTTGAAACTAGCATATTTTAAAATGCAAAATACTTCACTTATAGTTTACATTGATTCTGTATTAAAATTATAATCTTTTGGATATATCAGGTTGACAAAATCCATTATTAAAGCTTATTTCACCTGTTTCATTTCACATTGTCGTGTAGCATCTGGGGATTTTTAATTTCATCTGTGGCTCACATTATGGATTCTGTTATATGTTGAGTGGACAGCATTGCTCTTTTCTTGGTTATGTGTGTGGCAGTTGAATCCCCTACATCCCCAGCATCATCCTCAATAGAGTGCGGATGCTCCAGCTGGGATCATCCTCCTGCTACGTCCTATCCTGATCCCCTCAAATGTCTTATCATGTGTAGCTGCTCTCTTTAAACTCTCTCTACCCACCCCTTTTCTTTTTTGATGCATGCCTGGGAAACTTCTCCCAAGTGACTACTATTTTTCCTCTATGTTTTGTTGGAATCTCCCTTTACCTATCCCCATACCCTCCCCAATAATCTTTATTTGGAGTGACAAATGAAAAAGCCATTTAGTGATAAAACCCAATCAAAGAAACTAAAGACCCTGGACTCTAGTTGGCTCAGAGATAACAATGAAATAGTATCATGCCCATCTCTAGCTTGGAGGGAAGACAAACTCCCCCAGATCATTAACAAAGCTGACTAGCTCTTTTGATCTTTAATTTTTTTCAACTAGTTTCAGTTAAGTGCTGCCTAGGAAAGGATAGTTAGGTCTGTCTAATTCTGGAGTCCAACACTGGAAAGTCCAATTGCCTATATTTTTCATTCTTTAATATAAATATTTAGATGAGTATATATGGGAGCATGTATCCACACACACACACATATATATGAATGTATATGGAATAAATATATATATATATTACAATAGCATGGTTATTGGTAATAAAGGTGCTGATTATTTTGGTCTATGCCTCACTATTCATTTGCTTATTTCTTATTTATTTCAGATCTCAGAAAAGGAAGAGAAGTGTTATTTACTGCACACCCCTCCAATTCTGCAGAAGTGAATAGTATACTTAAAATAATGAAGCAACACTGTAAAAATTATGGGAGGAGATATTTTCTACGTACAGTTTTGTACTTAGCCAATATCTCCGTCAGTGCGGATGCAGACAAGGACATTTGCAGCCATGCTTAGGTTTAAAGACTTCCTTCCAAAGCAACATTTGGAAAACATTTGGAAAGCATTTGAGGTGAAACTGAGGCACAGGAAGTTGCCATGAAACAGGGTGCGCATTGAGGGCACAAGTAAAGGGAAGCCTCCAAGGTACTGCTTTGCAACAGTCCTAGAAACCATTCTGGAACCCTCTGGGCGAGTGCTCAGGAGAAGAACGTGGTAGATTTGGGGGAAATGAAGGCAAGGGGGATATCGAAAAGCTGTGGTGAAGTGACAACTTACTGGATGAACACACAACTAGAAACTTTAGGAATCAGAGAAAACGACTGTATTCCACATATTAAGTAACCATGTGTAAGTTAGAGAAACAAATCAGTGGCCTTCAGAAAGAAGAATAGAGTCCATTCAGAGCAAGAACTCAGATAGTTAAGAAGCAGAAAATACCTGGATTATTGTGATGAAAGCAAATGTGCAACTAAGCAACGAGAGAAAAACAAGGATAATTCAAAATTTTAGGGCAAATAAATAGCAGTATGGCAAAGATGGGTAGTCGTTTACCAAATCTGTGTTTTTCTTCTTCCTGAGCTCACAGATGCTTCCATTTCCTGGCTTTCTTTGCAGTGAAATGTGGCCTCATGGCTGAGGTTCAACTAATGCAGCAGGTGTGCAGGAGATGTACACGAATGTGTGTAGGACCCGCCCATCACAACGCAAGTTCTTCCTTTTCAGCCAGTGGAATGGAGCAGGCTGGAGACCTTCAGGGAAGCCAGATGCAGAAGGTGGCCATCTCCAAATTACCGCTGCCTATAAAAATATCTGAACCAACTACCCACCATTGAGACACATTTTGAATTTAACATGCGCAAAGAATATTTCTGTTTGAGCCCATTAATGCTGCATTAATGAAACAAGCAGCACAAGAATGCCCTGGTCCAAATGTGAAACAAAAGTAATTACAACTTTATTATGAATAATTGAGGCAAAGCCAGCGCTCATCTGGACTCTGGGTTGAGTAGCATTAGGGATTGTGATGTCAGAACCACAGAAGAGGAAGTCTAATTACGGGCATATGCTTGGCTCTGTGGTGAGCAATATTCACGCACTTACCAAAATACGAATGCTTACTGCTTTTCAACTTTTACAAGCAGCCTTTAGATACATTAAGAGCAACTTCATTATTATTGTTTAATAAATACAGATGCTAACATATTTGATACTGCAAAGGTTCTATTGCAATTGAGAGAATAAAGAAGCCAAAACTGGAGAGAAAATTTACTAGAAAGAGTAGAAGCAAGGATATTCACATCTTACTAAATGGAAAGACAAGAGATGCTACCAAAAATTAAAGAAATACAGCATAAAGAATCAACTGTATTATTCCAGTTCCTAAATATAACGGATAGTAACAAGACATGGGAAACAGAAGTGATATAACATAATACTCATATCAAGCTGTCAATTGAGAAAGTTCACAATGGATAAAGCACAAAGAATAATGCAAACACATTAGATAAAAGACAATAATGACAGAAAACCAGAAATGGTTAAATGTTATTGATTCTATGGCATAAGAATATGGATATGCTGACGGAAGTTTTCACGGTAAAACTTTCTTTATTACTAAATTCTTTAACCATGTTCATATGTTACTTAACTTAAATGCTAGTAAAGTTGGAAAGAGACCACTCAAACTATAGCTGACTTGTTACAATGTCCAAATCAGAAATTTAAATCAGAGGTCAAGTCAATTTGAGACTTTATTTTTTCACCCTTATTACAGAAATAATCATATTTTCCCTGCCCATTTCTTAAGGTTCTTTGAGGCACAAGTAGGATCTTGCATTTAGGGGCCTCAGCCTATTCCCAAGGAGACATCACATAAATGTGACTTCTGGATGCCTTCCCAAGGTGGTTCATTGGAGTTGCACAGAGGATGCTACTGCAGGCCACTCTGTGAAGTGCAGCATACATAAACAGATGTCGCTTATGACAGCTTGTGATTGGGGACTTCCAGAGTATGACTTCAGGGATCTCAGCTCTGCAATGCTGTTGAGAATTGTTTTTTTAAGTAAGGTTTGCTAAAACAAAGTGTTCTATCATAGAATAAATAAAAGCATGTTAAAAAGGTGGTGTTCCGGTGAGAGGGAGCATGAATCTCTGTCTGAAGTATGATTGGGCTGAGCTAGGCCTGGCTGGGTTCAAATGGCCTGATGCCTCGGTGATTACATAGGTAGAATTAGGCAGCCGGGGTAAGATCAGACTAATACTCACAAAACTAAGATTCAGAATTGGAGCAATGGAGTAAAAGGGGACACCGACGGGGCCGCAAGAGATGTTGAGACTGTAATTTCCCATGGATGTGAGCTCCCGTGAAGAAACGCACCCTCTCCCTGGGAAGTGTTCTGGGTCAGATGTTAGCTTTCTCATGGAGGAGGATTTTCTGAATACAAATATTTACCTACTTCCTTTCTACCTTCTTGTATGCCCCTATCCAAAATCCAGACAGTGGACCATCTTTCATGTTTTCCAATCGGGAAGAATACCTTTGTTTTGGATTGGATCCTCTATTTCCCTGTAGTACCCAGAACTCAAAGTAATGTATAATCTATCCTAGGCTCTACCATTATGATTTAATAATTTATGACTCAATAATAAAGTATAGGAAACATAAAGCAAATTAAGAAGGCACTTAAATCAAGAGACAAAAGCATTTTTCGTTGAAACTATCTAGTTGCTTCTTCTCTTTTTTCATATTTTTCCCCTAGACAGACATCATGCCTGTAAGAAATGAAACAGTAAATCCTTTGAAGGACTGGCAGAACATGGCAATAATATACAATGAATAAGGTGAATTAAGAAAGATACAGATATTAAGTTGAAAGACTCAAGAATAATGAATAACTGAAAGATTACCTCTCCAGAAAAAGAAATTGTGAGGTCTCATTTTTTATGTAATGTGATGCTTGTTCCCTGTTTAAGGGACACAGTTCTAAGCAAAGGTGACTGGCTTCTCATTTAATTCTATGCTAATTATTTTATATTAATTAAATATACAGTTACACCTTTTTCTTTAAAGAACATCATGGCTACATATATAATACATTTAGGTGTCGTTATTCAGGGAAAATCTTGCCAGTTTGAATAAATGATAAACTTTTATAACACTGACAAAAGATCATTGTAGGAGACAGTCATGCTACTGTTAGGAACTCTATAAAAAAACTAACTCTTCAACCAATTTCTGCAAATAAATAAGTATTAATAGGACTTTGGGGAAGCAGAATATATACTCATTTCATTCATGTGAATTATCTCACTCCATATGGCTGAAATTTCTATCTCTCATAAATATGTCACATTTACACATTTACAAGAATTAGATCATTTTTTCTTTATAATCCAGTTATCCAAATCCATGAGAAACTGTGCTACATCATTCAAATTTGTTTTATAAAATAGGCAATTGAATGCCCTTTGAAGTCATACTAGACCACATATTGAAAAAAGCAAAATTTAAATGTAAATTTAATAATCTATAACACAGAAGAACAATGTTTCCTGTGATGAAAGCACATTGATCTCATTGGAATTGACTACATTGGTGGCAGCATCGGAAAGACACTTAGCTGATTGTTATGCCAACTTTGACTACAGATATGATTATGGAAATGTTAAAGATCCTCCAATTGAGAAGAAAACCATTGGAGGATATGTGAGCAAAAAAGCAGTAAACAATGAAGGAAAATACTCATGACATAGGCCAAGTTTTAATGTCACAAGGAACTAAGGATACTGCCACTCACAGTTTTACTGGTGGTATCTTATCTCCTGGGAATTTACAAGTTAACACCTTTAAGACGACATTTCAAAATATAGAATCGCAATCAGATACATGCTATCTGAGAGACCAAGGGGCTTTTGTTTTTTCCTTAAAGAAATGTTAAGAAGGGGTTGCAATGACAAGCCAAAATTTAGACTTAAGTTTGAAGTTGACAAATGAGTAAGATTTATGGCTGTAGGGAGACGACAGGGAGACTATGTGGCAGTGTAAAAACCTGAGCAAAAGTTTGGAATGTGGCATGGTGTGGTATGCTGCTGAGCGAATTCCCTAAATACCAACCAAACAACAAACAAACAAACAAACAAACAAACTGAAAACCTGCTTTGCAGTGTTTGCCCAATTCTTATGGTGTAGTCCCACCATGACAGATAGCAAGCTAACCACATGATGTTGAGGAACACAGAGAAGCAGATAGTTCTAAGGCCAGCCAGGATAGGTTAGCCACGGAAAAACACAGCTTTGTAGAGTGAAAAGCTTTACACTCATGTTGGGTACACTACCAGGTGGAATTGCACCATTTAGTTACGATGAGGTAAGGAGCATATAGGAAGCCATGTTGTAGGTTTGTACTTTATTCTTGTTGAGTCACCAAAGTGGTTTGGCTGACAAAAGAAAGGTTGGGATGAAGATGGATGTTAGGAGAGAGTGAGTCAGGAGTAGAAAGTAGAATGATGATTTGGTTTGGCTGCGTCCCCACTGAAAATCTCACCTTGAATTGTAATCTGAATTCTAATCCCCTCCCATGTGTTTGGGAGAGACCTTGTGGGAGGAGGTTAGATCAGGGGGTGGGTCCTCCATGCTGTTCTTGTGATAGTGAGTGAGTTCTCATGAGATCTAGTGGTTTTATAAGGGGCTTCCCCTCTTCACTCTGCACTTCTCGCTCCTGCTGCCCTGTGAAGAGGTGCCTTCCATCATGATTGTAAGTTTCCTGAGGCCTCCACAGCCATGTAGAACTGTGAGTCAATTAAACTCTTTTCTTTATAAATTACCCAGTCTCAGGTATTTCTTCATAGTAGCATGAGAATGAACTAATACAGATGACAACTGACATTCTAGACATGGGGGCCCATTCAACAAACTTGAAGCCAGTCTGGTTGAAAAGGGAAATAAATAACTAAAATAGTACAGTATATGTAGAAATGGAAGTAAGGCAGAGATACTTTGAAAGGAAACAAAGAGCATGACTTGAGATCTACATGATCTATTATAAAGTAAATAAAGAGAACAAAGCCAGAGTCACTTTGATTTTTTTTTCTGAGAGTGAGAATGTAATGGAAATAATGGTACAAATAAAGAAGAAGAAAGAATATATTTAGGATGCCCAATGGGACTGTCCTTAAGTGAGATCAATTACTTGAGAAAAATCTGTGGAAAGCAAGGGAAATGGGATATAGGTTTAGATTTTGAGGCCACCACTGTTTTGACAACATAAAGATGAAAAGTAATTAATAATAATAAGAAAAAAATGAAAAGGGACATAATAAACTTCAGGAATGTGCAGAGAAAATGAGCATTTTAGAAGAAATAATGGACATCTAGAGGAGGAAGTCATCATCCCATGAATTTGTCTAGGACAGAGGAATAATTTGAATATGATTAATCCCAACTCTAACATCTATTAGCAGGAACACCTTGAGAAAGTCACTTTTCCTACCTAACATCCAGATTCCCCATCTATGATATGAATCTTTAATAAAATGCCTACTTATGAAGATTAAATTTGCTAACGTAATGGCTGGCTTAGAATAAGTGGACAATATATACTACCTTGTGGGGTGGTGGTGGTAGTAGTCGTGGTCATCATATGCCATTACGAATATAACAAGCATCAAGTAGATCTCATAAGACTATAACATTTTGGCCGGGCGCGGTGGCTCAAGCCTGTAATCCCAGCACTTTGGGAGGCCGAGGCGGGCGGATCACAAGGTCAGGAGATCGAGACCACAGTGAAACCCCGTCTCTACTAAAAATACAAAAAATTAGCCGGGCGCAGTGGCGGGCGCCTGTAGTCCCAGCTACTCAGGAGGCTGAGGCAGGAGAATGGCAGGAATCCGGGAGGCGGAGCTTGCAGTGAGCCGAGATCGCGCCACTGCACTCCAGCCTGGGCAACAGCGTGAGACTCCGTCTCAAAAAAAAAAAAAAAAAAAAAAAAAAAAAAAAAAAAAAAAAAGACTATAACAATTTACAAAAAAAGAAAAAATAGGCAAATATGCAATAACTAGCAAAGGATAAACTAAAAGCATACTGAAGGAAATAATATAATGTCACATGATGACCTGCAGTGGAGGCTGTGAATTGACATGCATTCAAGCATAGATTAAAAGCCAGATTTATGTTTGGGTCTTAACATTTGCTATCTCTGGAATCTTTTGGAAATTAAAACTCTATTTCTTTACCTTTTAAATGAGTGTTAATAATTACTACATTTGTGGCTTGTTATGAGAGTTAAATGGTATAATCCAAGTGAAGTGTTTAGCACTTTTTCTGGCATCTCATTAAAACTTCAATAAATGTTACCTATGCTTTTAATTTTGTACTCAAAAGATGAGTTTTTCTTAGGAAAGTCAAAACCTAAGAGTTGAAGCATGCTGTTTTCTAAAGTCATTGGAACAGTAAAATAATATTTTTGGAAAATGTGAGAATAGCAGTGCTCCAGGTAAAGGAATTATCATCTTGCTCTGAAATGTGACAATGGCACTTGGAAGAGGGCACTAACTTACAATCACCTTATCTGAGAAGTCTGAGAGTGTTGAAAGAGTTCTTAAAATATACACATTAAATGGTCAAGGAGTGTTTGTAATTTTTAGTAACAAAAGATAAAACGGAGGCAACAGGGCTAGAAGGACATAAACATTGGCATCAAATCTTCGAATCCTGCAACAAGAGATGATGAAAATAGGCAGAAATCCCTGAAGATTGAAAAATACAATGAAAACAATTTTGGATATTTGGGGGATATAATAATAAGTTGAATTAGTCTGTTTTCACGCTGGTGATAATGCATACCCAAGACTGCACAATTTACAAAACAAGGAGGTTTAATGGACATACAGTTCTATGTGGCTGGGGAAGCCTTACAATCATGGTGGAAGGCAAGGAGGACGAGGCCACGTCTCACATGCATAGCAGCAGGCAAAGTCAGCTTGTGCAGAGAAACTCCCATTTTTAAAACCATCAGATCTTGAGAGACTTATTTACTATCACAAGAACAGCACGGAAAGAACTGCCTCCATGATTCGATTACCTCCCAGTGGCTTCCTCCCACAACATGTGAGAATTGTGGGAGTTGCAATTCAAGATGAGATTTTGGTGGGGACACAGTGAAACCATATCATTTTGTTCCTGGCCCCACCCAAATCTCATGTCCTCACATTTCAAAACCAACCATGCCTTCCCAACAGTCCCCTAAAGTCTTAGCTTATTTCAGCATTAACTCAAAAGTCCACATTCTAAAGTCTTATCTGAGACAAGGCAAGTCCCTTCCTCCTATAAGCCTGTAAAATAAAATGCAAGCTAGTTACTTCCTAGACATAATGCTGGTACAGGAATTGGGTAAATACAGCCTTTCAAAAATGGGAGAAATTGGCCAAAACAAAGGGTCTATAGGCCCTATGCAAGTACAAAACCCAGCAGGACAGTCAAATCTTAAAACTCCAAAATGATTTCCTTTGACTTTGTGTCTCACTTTCAGGTCATGCTGATGTAAGAGGTGAGTTCCCACACCCTTGGGCAACTATGCCCCTGTGGCTTTGAAGAGTACAGCTTCCCTCCTGGCTGCTTTCATGGGCTGGCATTAAGTGTCTGCAGCTTTTCCAGGTACATGATGCAAAGTGTCAGTGGATCTACCATTCTGGCATCTAAAGGATGGTGGCCCTTTTCTCACAGCTGAACTAGGCAGTGCCCCAGTAGGGACTCCGTAGGGGAGCTCTGACCCAACATTTCCCTTCTGCACTGCCCTAGCAAAGGTTCTCCATGAGCTGCCCCCACCGCCCACCCTCCATAGCAAACTCCTATCTGGACATCCAGGAATTTCCATACATCTTCTGAAATCTAAGCAGAGGTTCCCAAACCCAAATTCTTGACTTCTACACATTTGCAGGCTCAACACCACATGTAAGCTGCCAGGGCTTGAGGCTTACATCCTCTGAAGCCACAGCCTGATCTCTGTGTTGCTCCTTTCAGCCACAGCTGGAACAGCTAAGATGCAGGGCTCCAAGTCTCTAGGCTGTACACAGCATGGGGACCCTTGGTCTGGCCTGCAAAACCACTTTTTTCTCCTAGGCCTCCAGGCCTGTGATGGGAGGAGCTACTGTGAAGACCTCTGACATGCCCTGGAGACATTTTCCCCATTGCCTTGGGGATTAACATTTGGCTTCTCATTACTTATGCAAATTTCTACAGTTGGCTTGAATTTCTCCTTGGAAAATGGGATTTTCTTTTCTATCACATTGTCAGGTTGCAAAGTTCATGAACTTTTATGCTCTGCTTCCCTTATAAAACTGAATGCCTTTACAGCACCCAAGTCACCTCTTGAATGCTTTGCTGCTTAGAAATTTCTTCTGCCAGATACCCCAAATCATCTCTCTCAAGTTCAAAGTTCCACAGCTCTCTAGGGCAGGGGCAAAATGCTGCCAGTATCTTTGCTAAAACATAACAAGAGTCACCTGTGGCCCAGTTCCCAACAAGTTTCTTATCTCCATCTGAGACTACCTCAGCCTAGATTTCATTGTCCCTATCATTATCAGCATTTTGGTCAAAGTCATCCAACAAGTCTCTAGAGAGTTCCAAACTTTCCCACATTTTCCTGTCTTCTGAGCCTTCCAAACTGTTCTAACCTCTGCCTATTATCCAGTTCCAAAGTTGCTTCCACATCTTTTGGTATCTTTTCAGGAGTACCCCACTCCTGGTACCAATCTACTGTATTAGTTCCTTTTCACACTGCTGATAAAGACATACCTGAGCCTGGACAATTTACAAAAGAAAGAAGTTTAATAGACTAACAGTTCCAAGTGGCTGGGGAAGCCTCACAATCATAGCAGAAGGCAAGGAGGAACAAGTCATGTCTTACATGGATGGCAGCAGGCAAAGGGAAAGCTTGTGCAGGGGAACTCCTCTTTCTGAAACCATCAGATCTCATGAGACTTATTTGCTATGATGAGAATGGCACAGGAAACACCTGCCCCTGTGATTAAATTACCTTCCACGAGGTTCCTCCCACAACATGTGGGAATTGTGGGAGTTACAGTTCAAGATAAGATTTGGGTGAGGACACAACCAAACAATATCACAAGTCCTAAACTTGCTAATGACCTTATGTGGTCCAATCATGATTTCTTTCATATTATAACATGTAAAATTATATATTATTATGACACATTACATGTTATTACTTACATACTAATAACATGTAATATTAAATATTACATGTTACATGTTATTTCTTACATAGTAATAACATGCAATATTGCTTTCAGGAGCAGAATGAGCTGACACAGTGAGAGTCATCCCAACATGTCATCTTTTCATTTAAGTGGAAACTTTTATAAAAGCAGCTCCAAAGCCATTGCCCTGCCCTGGAGTTTGCTCACCAGCCCCCTTGTAGCACTGTACCTCTGCAAAAGGGAGCTGGGAAGTCCCACGATGCACCATTTCCTGGGCTAACAATGCAGGTCAGGATGGCATGGCCTTCCAAGATGTAGCCAGAGAGGCAGCTGTATCGGATTTTGTCTCCTATGTTGAATCTCGTTCCGTGGAGAACACCTTTCAGGATTTCTCCAGGATTTCCACAAGTGTGGCTAGGTAAAACTATTGGAAAGAGAAAAGAAAGGAGAAAAAACAAGTTAAATTTTCTATGGAGAGCCACTTATAACACAAAACAGACACCATTTTTGAATTATTAAAATGAGAAAATCTCTAGTATCAGAAAAATATTAATTGTTCCTAAAAATTAAACTGAGAAAATGTCTTCTGGTTTTAGAATATCTGCAGTATAGCACTTTTATAAACATTATAAAGTGCAAATAAATGCATTTTGTTGAGAGGAAAATATAGTCCTGCTTTTATTCAGTGTTCCAGATAATGTCTAGATTATATTTTTGTAGTCACGAAATTCTACATACTCCTATAGTGAGCAACCAGATATCAGTGTCAGCAGCCAGACACAGTAGACTACAGAAATCTAAAACAGCAGTATCAGAAACACTGCAAGAGTGAATACTCATACCCTATTTATTTTTATGCTTCCAGGACCGGTACAGTGTCTGTTACACATCATTACCCAATGCTCAATCAACATTTGATGGATAAGCAATTGAATTAAATAATAAATTAGAAATCTCATGCATTCATCCATCAATGCATAAAAAAGGGTTCCACTACCGTATTCCAGGCCCACAGCCAGGCTCTGTCCATTTATAGTGTCTGATTCAAAAGTAAGTTTCAGTGCTAAGTTTTGACAACACAAATACTGAATTCACTTGCATTTTGCGAACCAAGAATAAAAGTCAAAGCCTGTCAACCATCTGAATGGACACATCCTCTCAGCCAGGGTGATTCCAAGGTTAACCTGAAAAACTAGTTCGGGGAGCCAGACATGCCTCATTATACCCTCTTCCCTTTTGGAATTACCGATAGAAGAAGCTCTTTACTTCCTAAAAGAAACACAGGCGATCTTGTTTTCGGAAACCTGCTACCTGGAGGCTTTCTATGCATGATAAAAACATTGGTCTCTGCAACCCTTTATTCTAACTGAGACATTCCTTTCTATTGATTCCATGTCTTTAGACAATAACTTAACTCTTTCAATTAATTTCCAATATGAAAAAAGAAAAAAAACCCTGGCCGGGAACGGTGGCTCATGCCTGTCGTCCCAGCACTTTGGGAGGCCGAGGTAGATGGAGCAGATCATGAGGTCAGTAGATTAAGACCATCCTGGCTAACATGGTGAAACCCCGTCTTTACTAAACATACAAAAAAAAATAGCCGGGCATGGTGGCAGGTGCCTCTAGTCCCAGCTATTCGGGAAGCTGAGGCAGGAGAATGGCATGAACCTGGGAGACGGAGGTTGCAGTGAGCTGAGATCGCGCCACTGCACTCCAGCCTGAGTGACAGAGTGAGACTCTGTCTCAAAAAACAAAAACAAACAAATAACCTTTGACTCTACCTATGACTTGGAAGCTCCCACTTCTAGTTGTCCTGCCTTTCCAGACCGAACTAATGTACGTCTTATGTGTATTGATTGATGTCTTATGTCTCCCTACAATGTATAAAACTAAGTTGTGGCTCAATCACCTTGGGCAGTTGTTCTCAGGACCTCCTGAGGGCTGTGTCATGGGCCATTGGCCACTCATATTTGACTCAGAATAAATCTTTTCAAACAATTTACAGAGTTTGACTCTTTTCATTGATGATTTCAATAATGGGGTATTGATTCTGTTCTTTTTGATCCTCTGACTTTTTCCTTGATATGATTCTCTGTCTAAATAAATTGACTTGAAACTCCATTCCATACTCATAGAACATGATTTTGAACTTAACTGGTGCACCATTCAGTTGAATGGATGAAATTCATCATTGTGGGCTATTGTCTCCGTATCTATGGTTTAAATTTAGTATGTCACCAGTAAATTAGCTGCTACTATTTGTATTCAAATAAGCTATGAAACTTACTAGTGGGGAAATAAAAAGATTTCCAAATAAAAATGTATTTCCAACTGAACAAAAACTATGTTATGTCCATATCCATTGTCTTTGCATTGGCATCAGGGTGTATTTTAATGTATTGGTATAATGCAGAACAATATTTTCTGTTTTATTAGTTTTTAAACTGAGAAACATAGAACTTTTTTAGAATGTGAGAAAGGAATCTCAGCTATTTCTAAAGTTATTTTTTATTTATCATGATATTACTTAAGTACAAACTGAGCTATGTAGAAATACTTAGGAAATAAATACCAGTGCTTAGATATTGAATATTATTGACATGTTTATGAAATCTCTATTTACAGAAAGTTTTTTCAGTTCTAGTTTTTAAGAAATAATTTCTGAGAGCAGTCTACAAAAATCTGTTTAAAAACACAACAGAAAATAGTTCAATATTGTCTACAACCATTTTTATTGTCTTTTTAAATAAGAAAATTCTGAATTTAATTCCACATTCACTATCCATAAAGCAAAAATCTGTGCTATTTATAGTATATTAAAAGTGACATTTATAAGGAACAAAAACTTTCCATTTTATCAGGGCAGCCCTTCAGCTTATGACCAGAATGCCGTGTCCATCAGCTGAGCTGAGAGCTCTTACGGTCAAAGACGCAGGCTGAATAGCCACCGTAAATGGGAAGAGTGAGAAACAGTGATAAAAAAAGGAAGTGTGTGACAAAAAGATTTTTGATGTTTTTCTTTAATGTCCAGGAATATTTAAAATAAATCATCATGTCTTCTTAGGGTCATTATTATTTTTAACTGTTACTGCTAATTCTTCTTAGAAGGCACACATTTTCCAACAGAAGGTGTCTAGATAATTGTTCCCCAAAGACAAGGGTTATCAATGGAAATCCATCAAATAAGCCTGCTAAAGAGAACCACAATGACCAGTCATTATCATGCATGGAAAATCCAAATGAACCACTCTGGAAATGGAACTTAGTCAGAGCGACTCTGCTATACATTTTTTCTGTTAAAAGAGCCTGAAATTATTTTTTTCAATTAACTTTGGTATGAATAATGTAAATGATTATCGTGTAGAAAGATCATTGGAACATTCTACAGTAATATATGGTTGTGAGTTGCCTGATGACAGCTCAATGATAGGCCTCATACACAACGTCGGTCCCAGGAGATGATGGCCTACTGATGTTGTAGCCATCACAATGTGGTAATGCCAGGTGTGACGCACATGTTTGTGGTGACGCCAGTGTGAACAAATGACCTGAGCTGCCAGTCATCCAAATGTATAGCACATATAATTAGGTTCACTACATATGCTTGATGATAATAATGAACAACTGTTGCTGGTTTTTGTATTTACTATACTATACTTTTTATCATTATTTCAGAGTGTACTGCTTCTACTAAAAAAAAAAAAATAACGATTTAACTGTAAAACAACCATAGGCCCTTCAGGAAGGATTCCAGAAGGAAGCATTGTTATTCTAGGAGATGAAAGCTCCATACCTGTCCTTGCCCCGAAGACCTTCTGGTGCAACAAGACGTGAAGGTGGAGGAGATGACCCTGTGCAGGCCTAGGCTAGTGTGTGTGTGTCTTAATTTTTAATGAATACAGTTTAAAAAGTAAAAATGTATACATTTTAAATAGAGAAACTCTTATAGAATAACAATATAAATGTTTTGTACAACTGTGCAATATTTGTGTTTTCAGCTAGATATTATCACAGAAGAGTCAAATGCTTAAAAATGAAAAAGAAGTTTATGAAGTAAGGTTACACTAAGCTTACTTTATGATTAAAAAAGAAAAATGTGTTTTTACACATTTAGTATACTCTAAGTCTACAGTGTTTATGAAGTCTACAGTAGTACATGGTCCTGTCCTAGGCCTTCACATTCATGCCTCACTCATGCACTGACTCACCCAGAGCAACTTCCAGCCCCACAAGCTCTATTCCCGGTATGTCCTATACGAGTGTAACTTTTAAAATTTTTAATACTGTTTTATTATTGTATCTTTTCTATGCTTACAGACACATATACTTACTTACACATATACTTCCAGTTGCCTACAGTATTCAGTATAGCCACATGCTGTACAGGTCTGTACCCTAGGAGCACTAGGCTACACCATAATACATCCTAGGAGTGTAGCAGGCTGCAAAACTTGGGTTTGTGTAAGTGCACTCTGTGATGTTTGCACAGGGACAAAATCGCCTAAGGATGCATTTCTCGGAATGCATCCCTGCTGTTAAGTGACACATGACTGCGTGTAACATATCTGAAGATACTGTTGTTACGGTCAAGTCTCACACTTTATTATCTACAGTATATTTAGTAAATTTAAAGAGAACTGGAGCCCTCCAAAATTTTTACCATTGTACTGTGCAATGGTATTTTCCAGCAGTGTAGAAACGTACTGACTTACATATTTTTGAAGGGAAAATATCATTATTGAATACAAGAGTCTCCCCAAAGTTTCTGAAAAGAAATATTTGTAAACACCCATGTCTTCAAACTTCCAACAGACAGCTACTCCCATAAAATTGAATATGAAAACTATTTATTACATTCAATTTCATCAATTTAGGAAAGGTATTTTTCATCGGGAAAAATTAAGGCAGATGTTAGAAGTAGCAGATGTCAAAGAAAAAACTAGACATCAATGGAGAGCATGCCTGTTCTTTTGATGAAATTGCATTTCCCATTGTATCTGACGTAAATGATCCTTTTCCAGGTGCCGTTGCAGGCTTTTATTTTACAGCAGGCCCTCAAATAGCACTGTTGTCATCACCACTATTTCATTACAACATGGATGAGAAAAATAAATAGATTCCTGACCAGGGTCACTGTCTGTTCTTTCCATGTCTGCATGAGGTATGTCTAGTTTCCTCCGTATCCCAAAGATGTGCATGTTTGCATGTTAGTTTCATTGGCACGTGTCCTGAGTCCCTGTCTGTGTGTGTGTGTGTGTGTGTGTGTGTGTGTGTGTTTGTGACCCTGCCATGGTAGGGTACCCTATCCAGGGCTGGTGCCCACCTGGCACCCTGAGCTGCTGAGACAACTCTGGTCACCCACAACCCAAAACTCAAATAATTGGATAAACTATTTTACTTGTTTTTATTAATCTTTCTTAAATGAATGTATAGCTCACATCTATGTCAGTGTTCAATGTTAGAAGTGTTTTGATCTTTAATATTTAGAATTTTGGTCATGTTTCGCACGGCGAGTAATATGCCATAGGAACTTTACTTTTGTTTATATCAATTAGCCTGTGGGAAAATTGGTTTTGTCATATGTTGTTTTTGTTAGAGCCACATTTTCCCAGAACCTACTGAGTACATGAAGTGAGCATTTGCTGTAACAGCAACGGCCATCAGCTCCAGCAACAGCCCAGTGGCGTTACAGAGGATAAAGAGGACGTCTACTTCTGGGGCATCTTTGACCACTTTAACGGTTTGCTTCTTTCTCTTGTCTACAGATTTTTGTCTTTAACATCTCGACACTTAATTATAAAAGAATTTGAAAAACACACATCAGACACAGTCTTTGCAAGCTGCTCTTTTTCAATTGACAAGGATTGTAATGGAAAGGAGAACAGCCTTTAGGACTCTTCTTTTACATTTATTAGTTCTGCTTATTTACTGAAAATGTTTTCCCATCAGTATTTATTTTACAGGGGAAGGTGTCAAGATTGAATGAGATAACAGGTTTCCAAATATCTGTTCTTTATATGACTCTATCAGATTTTATTGTAAACAGCCGTTAATAGTTCTGAGGGCCTTGAATCATTCCAGGTTGGAATTGAATCTTTTTATCTTTGTATATAAATATTAATATATTATAAAGTAGATCATATATTTTCCTATACATATATACAATAACTAAAATTCACATAGCTCATCAGCTTAGTGGGAATAGGAAAAAAAGTTTTTCAAAATTCAGCTGAACAAAATGTTATTTTAGAAGCAATGAATCAATAAATAATGTATAATTTTAGTCACTTTATTTCCATACTTGGCAAAAAGTGTAAATAAGTATCAGAGGCTTAAAATTAATTTAAGGATTTTGGAAGCAAAATAACTTAGGAAATGGAAAAAAATGATTAAATCTACCATTTAAGGTTTAAAGGAATTTGTGTTGGTGACACAAAGTTATAAATTTACGATTTAGGAATTGGGGGTTTTCATCTTCAACGAATTTTCTTTTTAAGAAGTTTTGTAAAAATTTTAATGGGAACAATGTGAACAAATAAATAGAAATAATTAAAAATAAATTAGAATATTTTCTTCTAGTTGCAAACACTAACAAATGCAACATGGACATAGTATTATAAATCTATCAGCAATTTTACTAATGAAATCAAAAAGCTTACAAATTGTAAAATATTGATGGAATTGTTGATAGGTCTATGCAAAGATTTAAGACACAGACACAAAAATTACCAAAATATGATAATTCAGTGGTTGAGAAAAACTAATTTAAAAGCAAGTAAATTCAACCCAATGTCATTTCTGCCAATTTCATTTTAACTAAATTTTTAACCAATTTGCCTGAAGATTATGCATGTCCCTTTATGACTCCCACAAGTAATAAATACACATGAAGAATTTAGTAAATACTGAGTTGACATAAACTCTACTTTTAGTTCTCTGTATTTCCTGAGCCATTTGCACTCTTTCCCATAGATGCTTCAAGAAAGCAACACTTATTTAGGTGATGGGAATTCTGCGCCCAACGCAGACATTTGGTAATGTGAAGGGATTTCTTGAAAGAGTTCTGGAAACATTTCTTTCCTCTCATGGCAGGTTTCCATCAGACCTCATGAAGCCAAGTTTGCACACCAGGGCTCGAAACTTGAAACATAGGCTGCCATTCTAAATATGCACATGAAAATTCTCTCCGTAACACTCAATTTGGCAAATACATATGGTCACAATTCAGTGACTTAATTGGGCTATCATGTCAAACCTTAAACCCAGCTGTTTCAAGAATTAAGTGGATGTCATATTAAATATCTTCCCACAAGAAAAGTGAAAGTACGATACTACAATAAAATACAACATTAATATTCATTACTACATGAGACAAGGCTATCAAAAAGAAGTTTGAAATTCATCAAAGGAACGGCAGCATTTTTAACAGCATGTGTACAATCAGTGAACTTTCATTTGGAATCTGGGTCCCTTAGGGTTCCTGTCCATTTCTTTACACTTTGCCTGTCTAGTAGTCTACTGATAGCTTAAGGCAATATAACTCCAAATTCCTTCATGATGTGCACTTCCTATGTAAACCAACGACATCAGATGTGTTTGCTTTGGACTATTTGCTGCTAAAAGTTCTTCACCCCACTCTCTCTCCTGGCTTTGGGAAGGATTAGAAAAATCGGGTTATATAATTTTCAGGATCACATTAAAAAATCAGATTTTCAAATCTTGTAACCTGACATTGCTTCTCTTTACTGGCTCTCTGAATGCGGGCCAATCTGTAAAAGGAGAAGGTGCTGAGGAAGCATTTATGACAAAAGCAATGAGGACCTCCCAGGAGGTGGCAGTCACTGAATGCCTTCTATTTTCAAAAAGTCTCATTCTCCAGGATGAGGAACGACCGTGAAAGAGAAGGACCTCATAGAAAGCATTACTATGGGAAGTAATAGGAATTGACTGAGAAGAACTCAATGAGGAAGTGGGTTGTAAATATACTTACAGGTGGGAAAGGGCAAGATCTGGCCAAATAAGAAAGGAAAGATAAATTGATATGGGGGAAGTCGTTGTAGCAAGAATTTATATAAAAGTATACGGCACAGTGAGTTAGTCATCAGACCTGGCATGAGATAGATTTGGGTTTCTGCTCCAGAAACTGATTTTGTAATGTTGGACAAATTACTTAGACCTTAGTTTCCATATCTTAAAAAGGGGAATGAAAAGTAAAACTTACTCGTGGGTTTATTACAGAAAATTGTAAAAAGATATCACAAAACGTCAGGGCACTTGGCACAGGTTAAGCGTTCTATACATCTCAGGGCTTTTAAGTTGATTTTCCCAACTCTAAAGCACCATGCAAATGTTAGGGAAATAATACAATTTTCATAGTATACAGAGATTTTAACACATCCCAATTTCAGAAACAATATTTGTAAAGGGTATCAGAGTCAAGGCTATTATTAAAATGCTAGCATAGTTGTAATGGAAGTAAAGGAGAAGGACATCCTAATTTTTCACTTAGCAATATTAAGTCTACTTCATTATTTCTGCCTTAAAACTGGAAATACTTGTACAACACATACTATGTGCTAGACACTGTTCTAAGTAGTTTGTATATATTAAGAGTGTATATGAGTAAGTACTATTATTATGCCCATTTTAAACAAACAAAAAGCATGCTGCAGGGAGATCAAGTCACTTCCATGACACATAACTGCTAAGAATTGGTGGTAGAGCTTGCATATGATGGATTCAGAATCTCTACTTTCAAGCATGACAAAAAGCTCTTTCATATGAAAATGTGGCTCACATCAAAAGAGATGATGATCAGGCATCATTTGATCTACAGTGTTCACAATGGAGCTTTGTTATAATAACAGGGATATATGGATTGGGGAGACTTACGATGTTTTCTTAGGTAGAACTGAGGGCACAACTATAACATAGTTTTAAAAAAATGTTTCAAGCTCTCCAGGCAAATTCATATAACAGCAGAAACACTGCAGGAGAGACTGCAGCAAGGTCAGAAACTAGGTAAGCAACTAGTTGGCAAATGGATTTGAAACCTATGGACTGGATGTTCAAAAGATTTTGAATAGCACGTGAAAGACATTAGAAGCTCTTGACAATTGAGAAAATAAAAATGTTGTTGCAAAATGATTTTGACTATGTAAATGACTTTTGAGAAGCATCATGTGTATTTACTAGTGTGAATTATGAAATAATCTTATAGTGTTACATTTTGACCTCACTAGTTAATCCTCATGTGGTCCTGTATTTTCTTTTTTTCTTTTTCTTCTTTTTTTTTTTTTTTTTTTTCCTGAGGTGGAGTATTGCTCTGTCACCCAGGCTGGAGTGCAGTGACTCGATCTTGGCTCACTGCAAGCTCCGCCTCCCAGGTTCACGCCATTCTCCTGCCTCAGCCTCCCGAGTAGCTGGGACTACAGGCGCCCGCCACCATGCCTGGCTAATTTTTGTATTTTTAGTAGAGACGGGGTTTCACCGTGTTAGCCAGGATGGTCTCGATCTCCTGACCTCGTGATCCGCCCACCTCGGCCTCCCAAAGTGCTGGGATTACAGGCGTGAGCCACGGCGCCTGGCCGGGCCTTTGCCATTTTAAACGCTAGAAGAATTCAACCATATACAAATTTTCGCAAAACTATGACAAGAATTGTTAAATGCAAATCAAGCTTACTACTAAGAAAGAAGCAACATCTTTCGTGTTTCAACCTACATTCGGCCTTAAAAAGTAGTGTCTGTAAGGATCAAACTGTTCCAAAAATACTCAACCAAACCCCAGTGAAAGAATGTTCAAGAGTATTTATGAGAATACAAAAATATTCAGCACCTGTCAAAGTGAGATTCACCGTGTCTGGCATCCAATCAAAAAGTACTAAGCATGCAAAAAAGTAAGAAGATGTCCATAATAAGAAGAAAACTCAATAAATGAAAAATGAGCCAGAAATAAAACAGAATTTTGAATCAGTGAACACCAACATTAAAACTGTTATCAGAATTGTATGCCCTGTTCTCAATCAGCTGATAACGGAACATGTTGAGACATGGAAAATGTAAAAAAAAAAGAAAAGAAAAAAAAAAGACCCAGATTGAACATCTAGAGTTAAAACCATGTAAGATTCAAAACCCAATGGATGTTATAAGGTAGAATAGATATAGCAGAAGGTAACATTAATGAACATGTAGAGATAGCAAGATAAAGTATTTAAAATGAAACATAAAAGAAAAAAAAAAAAGATTTCCAAACAAAATCAAAACAAAACTAAGAGCACAGAGAATCAATGAACTTTGGGACCTCTCCGAGCAGACCTATGTGTGTAATTAAAGTCACCAAAGGTAAGGAACACAAAGAGGGACAGAAAAAAAAAAAAAAAGAAAAGAGAAAGAAAACCAATTACCCCAAAACTTCAAAATTTACTAAAACAGTGAAATCATAAATACAAGAAGTTCAATAAGTGCAAAATGCAAAGAACACGAAGAGCACGATATCACACATGTCAAAATCAAGTTGCCTAAATACAGCAATGAAGAAAAAATCTTTAAAGCATCCATAGTAGCGGGGGTAGGGGTAAGGTTCTGTGTAGAGAGACAAAGATAAAGGTACCAGGCAATGCATCTTCAGAAAGAATGAAATCAAGGAGAGACTGAGCAACTTTTAGAACGTACCGAAATAAAAAATAAGCAAAACAACTGTCAATCTAATAAACTCACACAGCAAAAATATTTTGCAAAATCACAGGGTAGAGAAACAAGTTCAGACGTGTGAAAACTGAAAGTCCATCACTAGCAGGCCCATACCACAAGGAATATTAAAAGGAGTCATTCCAGCTGAAGGAAATAGTGTAGTAAGGAACGCCAAACACCAGGAATGATACCTGTATGGGGAATTACACAGTATGTTTTATTTTAAAAATCTGTTTAAAAGATTATTAGCTGTTTAAAGCCAGATAATATATATTTTGGGTTTCTAACATGTAGAAGTGGCAGAAATGACAGAAATACCACAGAGGCTGGGTAAGAAGAAAGGAGAGTATATTGCTGTATCTTTGCTACACAATAGGTGAAGTGGTACAACATATATGTGTGTGTGTGTATGTATATATATGTATATATGTGTATATGTATATATATGCATATACATATACACACACATTTATGAGAATGAGGATCATTTATGAGAATACAAAAATATTCAGCACCTGTCAAAGTGAGATTCACAGTGTCTGGCATCCAATCAAAAAGTACTAAGCATGCAAAAAAGTAAGAAGAGGTCCATAAGAAGAAGAAAACTCATAATGCAAAAAAGTAAGAAGATGTCCATAATAAGAAAACTTTTTTGTGTGTGTATATACACACACACACACACACATATATGTTGTACCACTTCATATATATATGTTGTACCACTTCATATATATATATGCGCAGACCGGGCACAGTGGCTCATGCCTGTAATCGCAGCACTTTGGGAGGCCGAGGCAGGCAGATTATGACTTCAGGAACTCAAGACCAGTCTGGCCAACATAGCCAAAATCTATCTCTACTAAATATGGGGGGGGGGGGGAAATTAGCTGGGTGTGGTGACCAGCACCTGGAGTCCCAGCTACTTGGGAGGTTGAGGCAGGAGAATTGCTTGAACCTGGGAGGCAGAGGTTGCAGTAAGCCGAAATTGCACCACTGCACTTCCAGCCTGGGTGACACAGCAAGACTCTGTCTAAAAAAACAAAATAAAACAAAACAAACAAAAAAGCAGCAGTATAACATCACAGTAGATTATGGTAGAGTACCATAAAGTCTAAAGTCACCCCTAAAACAGCAAAGACAAATGTTACAGCTATTAAACTAGCACAGGAGATAAAACAAATCACAAAAAGTACCCAATCCAACAAAAGGAAAACATAAAAAGAAGGGGAAAAAAGAAAATGAATGACAAATATGAAGCAAACTGCAAGGTGGTAAAATTAAACACAGCCTTACCAATAAACACAGGAAGCATAGATGACACGAACCTCACAGTTACAAGGTGGACATCATGATACTGGATGAAAAATACAACCAGTGTTATGTTGTCTTCAGGAAAAAGTATTTTAAATATAAATAGACAAACAGATAACAGTAAGATAATGAGAAAAGACAAATAGCTTTATGTGTGCCGCTAGCCGGCCGCCTTGAGGGGGAAATGAATGTAGAATAGCCAAACTGGAATCTCAAAAGACCGAATGCATTTTTTAATTCTAGGAGTGGCGGCTCCTGGGTGAAACTATACATTTATTTCAGTGTTCTGAATTACAGATTCAATTACCTTAAAATAAGGTTTATTACCAATAGATACTATTGATACTTTGCTGAGCTTCTGTTTCAAATGCTGGACCGCTTTATATATGGTGTTTCAAAACTTACATGTCTCCAAATGAGGCATCATTATTCCAGTTTCACATATAAAGATGATGAGACCCAGAGAGGCTAAGCAACTCAGTTAAGATGACAGTGATAAACCTGCATCTGTATAGACCTACGATATTTCCACGACTTACTGTCGCAATTGTGTTGATATAATTGAAATGCTTTTAAATGCAACTGTAAAGTTAGAAAGAAATAATTTTGGCAGAGTTTAATTTTTTAAAAAAGGCTGAATAATTAGGAGACCAGGTTTCCTGTCTTTTCTTGCCCACTGCTTGTCTCTGTGATATTATTTGATATTATACTTTCTGGCTCACATCTTCTCATCTTAACAGTAAGAAAGAAGACGAGAGGTGGGGTGGACTCATTCATTCTAAAAGTTGAGGAATCTGCACAATAACTGCTGTTTCAAATACATGTAACTTCTCTTATTTTCTCATACTTCCTTATTGCAAATTAAAAAATATAAAATTGGCAAAGGAAAAACAGAGAAATCATCTCTGAAAATTAATGCAAAATTTAAAAATAAGACAGAATGCAATTCTGTTTACCATTTACTTATCAGAACCTTGTCTTAATAAGCTCAAGGCAATCTCAGTCTACTTTCTGTCATTCCAAGCTCTAAAATTCTTTACCATAAAAGATGCTTAACTCAATCTAACTGGAGGGTCACATCTCAGGGGCCAGCAACCCCTCCAGAGGGAGCGAGAAGAATCAGGAGCATCAGGACACTTCATTCCATCTTTGATTCCACCATGGCAGAGCTCGATCACTGGAAAGATAATTAAATCCAGGTCTCATTTTCTTCTCTTGTGCAATGAGAAGAGCCATAGTAGGTTCCCAGGGAAGCTGACTGGGAGGGCATGTCTGCGTAATCATAACTGGGACAGGAAGGAAGCGGGACTGGGCAGAGAGAGAAGATGACCTGCAGTCAGTCAAGGCCTCAGCCAGTCCTGCAAGGAGCTCTCCTTTTGGAGATGTGTATTGCTCCTTCAGTGCTGTCTACACTGGAGTGAGAGGCCAGAGCCTTCTAGTCCAGAACAGGCCAGCTCCAACATGGAGGCTCCTGCCTGGCCACATACCACCCTGGGCATGTACTACCCTGGCTGCGTATCACCCTGGACGCGTACCACCCTGGACGCATACCACCCTGGACGTGTACCACCCCGCTGCGTATCACCCTGGACGCGTACCACCCTGGACGCGTACCACCCTGGACGCGTACCACCTGGCTGCGTATCACCCTGGACGTGTACCTCCCTGGATGTATACCAGCCTGGCTGCATACCACCCTGGACGTGTACCGCCTTGGACGCGTATCACCCTGGCTGCGTATTACCCTGGGCACGTACCACCCTGGCTGCGTATTACCCTGGACGCGTACCACCCTGGCTGCATATCACTCTGGACGCGTACCACTCTGGATGCGTACCACCTTGGGTGTGTACCACCCTGGCCACCTACCACCCTGGCTGCGTACCACCCTGGCCACCAACAATCCTGGCTGCGTACAACCCTGAATGCATAGCACCCTGGACACGTACCACCCTGGGCTTGTACAACCCTGGGCATGTACCAACCTGGCCACATAGCATCCTAGCCATGTAGCACCCTGGGGCGTACCATCCTGGGTGTGAACCACCCTGGGCTTGTACCATGCTGGGGACTGTACCACCCTGGACTTCGCAGCCCTCAGGCCCAGATTGACTTCACCCATGAGAACTTAAATTTAAAAAAATGTCCCCATGGCATCTGAGAGTAATTATACTCAACATCTTGCTCACGGAGGTGTTTCCACTTCCTGTGTTTTGTTTTTCTTTTATTTTTATTTTTTGAGACGGAATCTCGCTCTGTCGCCCAGGCTGGAGTGCAGTGGCCGGATCTCAGCTCACTGCAAGCTCCGCCTCCCGGGTTCACGCCATTCTCCTGCCTCAGCCTCCTGAGTAGCTGGGACTACAGGCGCCCGCCACCTCGCCCGGCTAGTTTTTTTTTGTATTTTTTAGTAGAGACGGGGTTTCACCGTGTTAGCCAGGATGGTCTCCATCTCCTGACCTCGTGATCCGCCCCCTTCGGCCTCCCAAAGCGCTGGGATTACAGGCTTGAGCCACCGCGCCCGGCCCTTCCTGTGTTATAGTTACAATGTTACGCCTGAACCTTCCAAGTTTACAAAGCTGGTTTACAGGAAAGTCATGCACCCCAGGTGTGGTGAGGAGGCCACAGACGGGGCAGGGGGAGACACTGAGCATGGCAGTCACCACCTGTGCCCTCCCATCTGCAGCTGCCACGCAGTGGTGGGATGGGGCACTGGGTGGTGGGGGGCTCATCTCTGAGGAACCCACCATGTGGGCAGCATTTGTCCTGTTAATGAGTTCAGGAGCAGAAGTGAGACGAAGCCTCTCATTTCTTCCCACATACACTAACGGAATCCTATCCTTGTAAGGTTAGGCAGGTGAAAGGAACCTCAGTTGTGTATGCTATGAGCAGATGAACCATTTCAAGGACGCTGTCATTTAAAACAGTGCCGCATTACCAATCATCAATGACAAGTGGCCACAGCAGTAGAAATGACCGCTGAGAGCACTGGAAGAGCCACTGGTGCTGGGGTCAGAACCCTGTGCCGAGCTCGGGACAGACCAGATCCAGGGACATCATGGGACCCCGTGGGCAGCAGATGCCGTTACAGCTCAGACACAGGATGTGCAATGCTTTAGAATGAAAGAAACTCAAGAATATTCCTGCTATTCGCTGCAACACAGAAAAGGGGAAATTAGCTTGAGGAGGTGGATTGTAGGAGAAATAATTTTAAGTAGAGAACCTAACAGTCAAAGCAGTAACCATAAGTTTCAAAGACTAAAATAAAACATGTGAACATAAGCGAACTATGAAACACAAAGACTAAATTACATACATTAAACCTATTTCCAGACATTGTGAGACATGACTTCTCAGCGTCTTCATCATCCCCTTTTTCTTTCAGACTCTGGGCACTGCATTCTTTTTTTTAAATTAGGATTTTTACGTCTATGCTCATGAACACACACAGGTATTATACATTTTCTGGAAAAAGTACATCTAAGTCATTCATATCAAAGTATATTAGATTCCTGTAAAGTGGATATAATTCAAAATAATGGTTCTACAATTGTATTTAAATATAAAATGTAGGATTTATGCAGATTAGATTTTAAAACCAGTTCTTCCAGTTTTTATATATATTATATAACATACAATGTATTATATATCTCCTATATATTTTTTAACATATAATGTATATCATATATTATATATAGCATAATATATTATATAGCATAATATATATTTTATATAGCATAATATATATTACATATAGCATAATATATATTATATATAATATATATTATATATAATATAATGTATATTATATATAACAATATAATGTGTATTATATAACTATATATTATATATAATAGATAATATGTATTATAAATTTATATACATAATTTATGTGTGTGTATGTGTGCATGTGTGTATAGAAAATAATAAAACCATTTTAACAATGTAAAGGTCATGTGGCATTATCTTTTAGTTCTAATTAATGAATTCTTGGTTGTTCCTCAGTCTAACTTCAGTTATTTCTCTTCTTTGTCCTGGAAGTTAGCTTCTAAAAAGTCTCAATGTTACGATTATAAACAGTTTAATTTACTAGGCATTGGTATATTACAAATCCATGATTTTCATATTCATTCAAACCTAAATGTGATTTCTGTTATTGAATTCACATAAATAGCTCAAGCTTCATGAAAAGAGCCTTTTGGAAATAATAAAGCATGTTTTTGTTGTTGCTGTTGCCTTACATGTCATGTATTCAACTCTGTACATAGTATAACTGTGGGCTTCCAAGTATTTTCCTTTAGTTTCTAAAGACCTACTGTTGATTGTTGTGTCTTAATAATTCCATCATAAAACATCATAACAAAGAACAAGTGTGCAGATAGGATATACACTGTGAAGTTTTATTTCCATTTGATTTTAAAAGGATGTAAATATTATTTAAAGGATTTCATAATTTAAATCTTTTTTTTTTTGTTTCCCCCGTGACACACACACATGTTGTAATTAATGTTCAGCCTGGGGAGCAAGTGAACTAACAATTATTGAACTCTAAGCGCTAGGCACTTCATGTGTTACTTCCCTGAATTCTTGCAGGAGCCCCACCGAGAATGTGACAATCAGGCCATCTAAAAATGGGCAGAGAGAGGCTTATGGCCTAGATGGAAACTGAATCCTAACTCCACCTTTGTCTCAGATCTCATGCTCTTTTCTTTCCAGAACCCTCCTGATGTATTACTTAGGGTTGTGACATAGAGGGAACTGCTGGAGTCCAAGTGAATACAGAATTAAATGTGGTCTTTAAAAATGGTCTCTATGGTATTGAAGCTCAACTGGAAGCTGTGGCTGAAGCCAGAGCAGCCTGCGACTATGTTCCGGTGACTTTGACCTATCTGACCTGCTTTGCGCCAGCTGCTCTGCAGTAACTCATTTGTGTTTCAGTCTGACTCTAGTGTTTATCAAAGTTCTCTAAGTGCTCGGCACGTGCATTTTGGAGTGGGAGGGAGGAAGGAAGGAGAGAGACAAAGTGGAATGTTCTGAACACAAAATGATCTTCTACCGAAAGCCCTTGAGAATAGTCCTGTCCATGGAGCAGGAACAATCTTGGAAGCTCAGGAAATATTGTGGAAAACATAAACTGAAATGGAAATGGCATTTTTCCCAGGGAATTCTTAAGAATCATTATAGCTAACTCAGATTAAAAGTAGCATGAATACAAGGAAGGCAACATTGTGACATATCATTCATTCATTCAACGAATATTTATAGAATGCAAATTATGTTGAATATTTATTGAATGCATATGTGTGGAATATTTTTCCAGTCACTAGGAATACAATATCGCCCTCAGTGAGTATGTCTGGGGCATGCAGAGAGAAGAAAGACAATAAAAAAATAAATACAATTTGTAATAGGTCAGCTGATTTTAAATGCTAGGGAGAAAAATAAATCAAGAGAAAATTATATTTTTTGACAGGAATTGGTAGGGAATGCAATTTTACATTAGGTGGTCAGGAAGCAGCTTGATAAGAAAGTGACATTGAAAAAAATATATGAGGTAGAGGATCAGCTCTAATTAACAGTATTTACATCACTGAGCATTTAGTTTGATTTTACATAGTATTATAAAAATTAGGATTGTTTTCCCAAAAATATAATATCATGTTGAGTCCTTAGGCCTTGTTTCTTCTCATCCTGACAGCTTTATCTCTTTGTATGAGAGATCAAAGCCTTTGGACCACTAAAAGGACACGTAGCATTCATTCTTTTCCAAATATTTTATACATTCCTAATTGATAGGTATTTCAGGGAAGAGCCACACTGACTTCTGAACACACTTGCCAAAGGTGAAAACAATGTATGCAGTCAGACTTTGTTTCGGTTCTTGTTACTGCATGGATGTTTTCATATTGAATAACCTACAGTTCTTTGTTATTAGTCACTGAGATTAGAATGAAAAGTGATACTTAAACATTTTTACACTAATTACGAACATAAGATTGACCTGGTTACACAAAGAGGGGAGTCTTTCATTTATTCAATAACTTATTTTAATTACACTCTTAATAACAACAGCTAACACAGACAGTGCTTCCTAGGCGAAGCACTGTGTACATATTTCAATTTATGAACATGGACCCTCCTGTTTTCCCAACAAGATTCTGCAGTAGCTACTATTATCCCCATTTTAAAGATGAACAAACTGAGGCAGAAAAGTTAAGGAACGTCCCTCAGGTTATAAACCAAGTAAAGGGGGGAGCCAGGATTTGACCTGAGGTTGTGTAGCTCCAGAGTTTGTATACAAACAGCACACACCAAACAGGTAATTCTTAAATAATTTCTGGGTGTCAATCTGACTTCCAACCACAGAGGGGAGTGTGATTGGATCAATGTCCTTCCTTCCAGACACATTTGTATGCATTTATTAATACATACAAGCATATCTATAGAACTATATAAAATGCAGAGCTGTGTATATCTGTGTTACACTAATGTTATTACACAGCATATGTAGTCACAAGCTTTATTCACTCAACAATACACCTTAGAAGCCTATGTCCAGTACAGATAGATCAAGCTCATTTTTATAGCTGCTACATACAAAAATAGTCTATTTCCCAATTTTTTCCAATTTCAAATGTTGCAAATATTTCTACTATAAATCCATCCTATAAATGTGTATGAATTTCTCTAGGGTTGATACAAATAGGTGATGTTAATAATGATCTTTTCAAGATTCACCACCCATCTCAACAACTCTCAAAACAGTCCTTTCATGGTAAGGAATTAATTGGCTCCATTTTTTTTTCTATCCTGCTCTCTCTATATTCTTTTATTTTTATGGCTAGTCTTTCTTATTCCTCTATTGAACTTTAATTGTAACATCAAAGACTGTGTTAAGTGTTGCCTATTTCTCTATCTACTCTGATACTATAGATGGACTTCTCAACTTTTGTATCACTGCTGTATGAAATAATTACTTGCTGTGGAGACTGTCTGGCTGTTGGACATTTTGCCACATCTCTGGCCTCTATCCACTAGATGCCACAGCACTCCAAGCTCCTTGAGCTCTAACAATCAAAAATCTCTGCAGACATTGCCAAATGTCATCTCAGGAGAAAAATTACCCCCAGCTCAAAAAGCTGCTGCCTGCAAGATGTCACCCAGTCCCTGGCATTCAAATACCATACATATTTGAATCCCCTTTTTAAATAAGATTTGAATCTACACTTTGGTCTCTAGTGCCAACCTCTTACCTGACTTCTAGATTTTTATACCCAACTACTACCTGTTCTGTCTTTTTTATTTAGGGTTTTGTATTTCATTGGTCTGTAAGTTGCATAAAATAGCATTGTAATTACTAAGCAACAAGCATAGGTATAGATATTTTTATGAATTCTTAATAAATTTTTAAATTTAGAATATTTTAAAAATTTGTTTTAAGGTTTAAAAATAGTAGAGAATCTCCATAAATACCACAGCCAGTTTTCCTTCCTATTAGCATCTTAGCTTTGTAGGGAACTTTCTTACAATCAGGGGACCAATATTGGTATGTTCTTCTTCACTGAAGTCTGATTTAATTATCTTAGCTTTTACCTAATGTCGTCTTTCTGTTTCAGGAATCCATTCGGGATACCACACTGCGTTTATGTGTCATTCCTCTTTAGGTGTCTCCTGGCTGGGGCAGCTTCTCGGACCTCCCTTGTTTTAAAGGCCTTGATGGTTTTCAGGAGCGCCAGTCAGATATTCTGTGCAATGTCCCTCCTGTGGAATTTATCTGGTGTTTTCTCACAACGCACCAGGTGATGGGTTGTTGGGAAGATCACAGAGGTAAGGAACCCTTCCCATTGCAGCATGACAGGCACAAGCACCATCAGTGGGACTTACACTCTGGATGTTGACCTGATCACTTGGCTGGGGTCACGTTTGTCAGGTTTCTCCACTATAAAGTTACGTGTTTTTCTTCGTTGCAGCCTATACGCTTTACAAAGGAGGGACTATGAGCAGCACAACTTAAGGAATAAGACATGAGGCTGGTTACACACAGCACTCGCTAAAGTAATTAATCTAGAGCAGAGATTCTACAAACTTTTTAATTTTTTAAAGTTGTATTTAATTTTTATTTTTTGCATATAGACATACTTACGGGGTACATGAGATATTTTGATACAGGCATATGATGCATTTTAATTGCATCAGGGTCAATGGGGTATCCATCATCCTGGAGGGGTAAATCTTCAAGCATTTATTCTTCATGTTACAAACAATCCAAATATACTATTTTAGTTATTTTAAAATGTACAATTCAATTATTGCTTACAAGAGTCATCCTATGGTGCTATCAAATACTAGATCTTATTCGTTCTATTTTTTGTACCTATTACCCATCCCCACTTCCCTCCCACCCCCAACCTCAAAAACTATTTAGTGAATAAATGAATTAAGTCACTAAATTCTAAATGCCCTAACTGACCATGGATATAAAATTCAGAGTTCCTGAAAAATTGAATTTACCATATTTATCTCAACTTCCTAGTTTTAACATTTTAGAGAAGATTCTGGATCTGAAAGGGCATTTCTAATACTCCCAGATTAAATATAAGCCTGCCTTTACATGAGTCTTGAATTGACCTATATTCCCATCCATGATAAGGACCCACTTGTTTGGAGAAAGGCCGCAGATGGAGGAGGAGTGACATGGCCTACTTTTAAGGAGGAAGGAGCCAGAAAACCCACCCCAATGTGATGCTTGAAATGCTCTCTGGCTTTGTTTTGAAGCGCACTGCCCTGAGTTACAGCATCTTTATTGAAAGGGAGAAGCAGGAAAAAAAAAAGAAAGAAAGAAAAGAAAAGAAAAAAGACCAGGAGTAGAAAGGAGAAATGGCAGCAGAATCCCTGCTGGGAATGTCTGCTGAGAGCACAGCCTCCCAGGGACGAAGCCTGTAGGAACAATGCCAAGCTTCCTGGACTTCTTCAACAGTTTTACAAAGCCTGCACAAAAGCTCATCTAAGTTTTGAAGACTCAAAAAAAAAAAAAAAAAAAAAAAAAAAAAAAAAAGGTATGTCCAAGTAAAGCCAGACTCAGCAGCTTCTTTCAATGTTGGCATGATCCCGGAGGGCGGATCTAACCCAGCAGCATAATGTAGTTAAATCAGACCGCAAAGTTGAAAACGCTTTGGCAGAATTCAAAGCGCCCAACACACATCAATTGAATGCACCATTGTTGTTATTCTGTATTTCCGTGACCTAGGACAAAATGCAATTTCGAGTGAAAAGAGAAAAGCAACTCCAACAAGCAAGCAAGCCTCTGTCAACGTCTTCAGAAGTACTAAGTGCATAGTGGCGCTTGTAGGTTTCTGTGGGGCTCTAGAAAAGTCTGCTAAAGTGGTGAGCAGGATAAATTTTCTGTACTGATCAAAGCCAATTTATTTTCCAAAAAATCAACAGAGAAGGCAAGCAGGGATGAAGGAAAGGCAAAGAAACCCCACTGCTGGTTTTGGTGGGGCTCCACGTGTCCCAGGTGTGATGGACACCACACAATACTGAAAGTTTTCTTTTTTTTTTTTTTCTTTTTTGAGATGGAGCTTCACTCTCGTTGCCCAGGCTGGAGTGCAATGGTGCGATCTCGGCTCACTGCAACCTCTGCCTCCCAGGTTCAAGCAATTATCCTGCCTCAGCCTCCCAAGCAGCTGGGACTAAATACCCTGCTAATTTCTGTAAATAGAGACAGGGTTTCATCATGTTGGTCAGGCTGGTCTCGAACTCCTGACCTTAAGTGATCCACCCGCCTTGGCCTCCCAAAGTGCTGGGATTACAGGCATGAGCCACCGCACCCAGCCAGTACTGCAGAGTTTCTGAGAGGGTGAGAGTCCAGACGGGGCACAGCCTGTCACTTGGCAAAAGATTAGAGAAGAATTCTGACATTTAATGAGTAATAATGATATGCCCAAGTACTATACTGATTACACTCATGTGTATGCTATTTTCATATAATATAATTGGCAAAGATCTATTTCTCCAAGTTCCGTATTAGAGAGCCCAAATATCTCGTAGTGAAGGGTGATTTTGCTCACTGTAAGATGGATAATCTTTACCCAGGGTTGGGGTGCAGTGGGAAATCAGCATCTCCAAATTTAGTTTGCTACAATGTCAATGCATCAAATTTGAGGAAGCAAGCTGAGAAAAACATGAAATTCTCGCCTTTCCCTCCATATCATTTAAGTATTTCGACCAGTATTTCAACCTAGGCATCTCCATTGGAAAATAATTCTGATAGAAGAAATCATCCCATAATAAGTAAGGTGTGTATATTTGCTATTAATGTTATAAATATTTTGCTCATCACCATATGGTAAAAGAACAAGTTACAAAAAAAAAAAAAAAAGGATTATCTGAGGACTCACTCCAGAACCCACTCCCAGATACTCTAACTCTTCAGATTTGGGGCAGGGCCTAGGTAAACCCCTCTTTATCTCCCATACCACACTGATTCCAATGCAATAGTCCACATAGTCCACAGACCACACTGCCAGAGACACTGAAATAGGAGCAGAGAGAAGTGGCTTACGAGGGTCCGAGAGGTAGAACTGGACCCAGAACCTGAGGGTCCCCTTGTTCTCAGTTAAAGAAGTGACCTCATTCTTAACAAAGGGGAACAATTGGTACCTCTAACCAGAGGAGTCCTTGGGTGGCTGTGTGGTGAAAGACTGATTGGAATAAGAAGGGGCTAATGGGAGGACCCCTGGCCCAGGAAGCTTCTCCATGGGTCCAGTGTACAGATAGTGAAATCTGAACTACAGGTGCAAATTCGAAGCCTGAAAATAGAACATGTTATTAAGAAGTCACTAGCAACAGCACCATGTGTTTAGAACTCAGACTAACAAGATTTACTCAGAGAAAAGTATTTTATCACTGACAGTGCTTAGCATTGATAATACATGAGGATAATAAAAATCACACTGACCTTTAGTTAGTTTTATTATTATTCTAAATTATCTGCAGACACGGCATGCGCTGACTACCTCTACCTTGGTGTGAATGGCTCCCCCCACCTGCTTTTGACATGGTCCTGGTGGGGAACCCTACTGAGGTTCAAGATTTTGGCCAATGCACACATTCCTAAAACACGACCACAATCAAAATATGAAACACTTTTGTTATCTCAAGTTGCTCTTCCTGACCTTGCGAGCTGGTCCTCAATCTCCACTCCTGCTCTTAGCAACCTCTGATCTCTTTTCTATTACTACAGATTTGATTTGTCTTGTCTAGAGTGTCATATACATGGAAACATACCCCCAAAATAGCAGGTTAAAATCAAACAGCTCATCGTGGCAGTAAGAGGAAAATGCTCTTGAACTGGCTTATTGAATTTCATCTGGATATGAAGGCACTGGGGGGCTTACATTGGAGAATAAACCAATATGTTTTAACGCCCAAAGCTTTACAAAAATGTTCAGTAGCTTTTACTAGCAGGTTGGTTTATATATTGACTATACCTGAAATTAGTTGCTATAATTATAAATAATAATTCAGGGAAAATAAAAATGCATTTATTTAACACATCTTTTCATTCTTTATTACCCTGCATTCAAAAGTATATAAGAATGTTAAGAACCTGAGATGTAACTGTTTTCCCCAGCATGGCTACAGCTTTGCTTAGGAAGTTCACTGAGAGCCGAATGCTAGTCCCATCTCTGTCTGTGGCATTTCACTACGCCAGTTGCTAACGGTCTCTAAGCAGCCATTCTCCACTTTTTTTCTGTAAGTACAGAACTCCTCATTACTACCATCAAGATTTCACAGAACGCACGGCCATGAGAAGAAATGATGTGGCGGCACCTCTCTTGCAGCTAAACATGGACAGATAACGACTTTGAGAGTTAAGAGGTGATGGGGAAGTGAAGATGTGGTTTCCACTTCACATTCTCTCCTCTCCTCTGGGGAACTGGGGTAGGAATGTGTGGTTTGATCTATCTCTGTTGCCTTCATCCCATGTAGGGGATGGCCGCCCAAGCCATCTGCCCAAGCTAGACACCCATCCTACCCCTAAACTCTTATATGGGAGAGAAGCAAACTTCTTTCTAGCAAATAACCACTGTATTTTGGAAGCTTTTGACATGTCCGTTTCGTCTACACTCTACCTCATCCAATTATCAAACATGCCTGAGATGTCCCTCTTCTGGAGCTCAAACTTCTTCGTGGTGTAATCTAATTCGGGATGTGTATTTAGCTTATTTTCCCATCGGACTGTAAAACACATAGGTAATGAACAGGTCCTCACACAATGTCTCACAGGACATTAGCTGAATACATGTTAATTCCTGAGGGTGCACAGAGCAAAATAAGCATTTGGACATTTTGTGAAGTGTCATTCTCTGGGGGTTGATGGTGACATCTACCTTCAACTGGACGAACAATAATGGAAGCAGAAGCTCCTTCCCCATCCATCTATCCACAGCAGCCCATTGTTTGGAGAGAATGTATTGAAATGTACTGTGATGTATAAAGCCTATGTCTGTCTTTGCCCAGAGCTCTTGGATTTCTCTTTTAAATGAATAAAGTACAACGAGACATCAAAAGTTTTCACTTACACCGCTTTTAACAGCATACAAAGAATATTCTATAAATATGTGTGAAGAAGGTGTCTATTTCACAAACTTACATGAATATACTATATTCAAACAACAGGAGAGAATACTCATGAGATTATTAGTAACACATTTTGTTTGAGCTTTGTATACTAGATGATAGAAATATGGCCCACTTCAGAAACTGTTTGAAATATGAATTTCTCATATGCAGTTGAGTTAAAACTTCAATTTTCTTATTCAAAGCTTAAAAACCATTTTGGACAATAGGATTACTTGCCTCAAATGAATCCAGATTAAACAACTTTTATATTATTGTTTTTCTCTAGAGAAATGCCAATGTCTCTTTCTCTAATAAATTTTTGTACATTATAAAAATATCCTTTGTATAATTGCAAATTTCACAAACTTACTAATTAATCCAATACATATTTTAAATTCACTAAACATTCCAAAATCAGATCAGCCTTTTGAAGAGAAAAATTTAATAAATTATATGAAATACATATGCAAAGCATTTCATATAAGAGTCAAAATCAGCTCAAATTTAATAATGTCAAGAATTTTAATGAATATCATATAAATAAGAGTCAAAATCAGCTAAGATTTAATAACATCATGAATCTTAATGAACATAAAATATTAATGGAAAATATTAAAACAGAAACTATTTAATGTAATTACAAATGCCACCAAAGTAAAAATATACTTTTAAAAATCACCATGTATTAATTAGAGATAAAAATGTGTTGTCATACAAAACAGATTGACTTGACTAGATACTGTATAAATAAACAAGACTCTTCAGCACTTCAAATGACTAACACTGAAGTAGGAGAAGGATGGATTTTACAGTTGATTTTCTTTTTTACTATGCCAGCTTATTTAAACATACTAAAATAGAGCTTAGATACAAATGATGAGTAATTAGCATTTAAGCTTTTAAATAAAAATATGTAAATTATACTTAAAATGAAACACACCCTACCTGGGTTTTCCCCTACTAGAAGGCTCTGTTACAGAAAATTGTGGTCTACATAGATTTCCTCCTGGGAAAATTGAACTCAACCATGAATCTCTATTTGGATATTCGTGACTTTCTTTTTTTTTTTTAATTGTTGTTGTCGTCGTTTTTGAGACAGAGTCTCACTTTGTCACCCAGGCTGGAGTACAGTGGCACCATCTTGGCTCACTCCAACCTCTGCCTCCTGGGTTCAAGTGATTCTCTTGCCTCAGCCGCCCGAGTGGCTGGGATTACAGGTGTGTACCACCATGCCCAGCTAATTTTTCTATTTCTTAGTAGAGATGGGGTTTTACCATGTTGGCCTGGCTGGTCTCAAACTCCTGACCTTAGGTGATCCACCCATGTTGGCGTCCCAAAGTGCTGGGATTATAGGTGTGAGCCACTACGCCCGACCATATTGGTGAATTTCTAATGATGCTTGTTATTATTTGAGAAGGAAGGAGCTGAGGTTTTAGAACAGAAAAACAAAAGGGATGTCAGAGAAGCAGCGTGGCCTCCGCAATGGTCAACAGTGCGAACGCGTCCCAGGCAAAGGTCATTCTGGGTTTTGGAACTATCCCAGCCGCCTTAGGGATGGGGCTGTTGGAGGAGGGTCTGCAAAGGAGAAGCGGCACCTGGCAGGAACCGAGTTAAGGTCTGAGAAATGCCTGCTCCTCCTCCACATAGGAATTTGAGTAAGATACACTCAAAGCATCACAGCTGTTCATGTTATTCTACCTACATGGGACCACACAGGACCCTGAGATAAAAAAGGTAGGAGTGGGGCAAGGACTAAAATCAGAAATGCATTAATCATGTGAGGTTGGATGACCAGACAGGAAGAAAACAAAGGCAAAAAAAATAAAACTCCCTCTAAGCCTGTTTCCCATTTGCAGTAGAAGAAAACAACATAGAAGCTTCTCATTGAAAATGTGGAGGAAAGAGATAAGACAAGTTGCTTGTGAGCAAGAAACGCAAAAAAGAGAATTAATTTCACAATACCCATTGTGATTAATTTATGATGTACAAAATGCCATCTACAAATAATTTGTTTGTTGTATTATTTTTAGTGCTTTCTTTTTTTTTTTTTTTTTTTGAGACGGAGTCTCGCTCTGTCGCCCAGGCTGGAGTGCAGTGGCGCGATCTCGGCTCACTGCAAGCTCCGCCTCCCGGGTTCACGCCATTCTCCTGCCTCTTTTAGTGCTTTCTTATTGAGAATATAAAGACGGGCTCCAGCAGGCTCATCTCATCCCCATCCTTTCCTGACTTTGATGGAAAATCCCTCAGCTGCAGTTCTAATATGAGCCCTTTTAGGAACCCAGTCCTGCAGATTAGAGAGGGATGAGGAGCTGCTCTAAGTGAGACACAGGCATGGAATATTGACTTCACAGAGAGGCACATCTTTATCATACAAGAATTTCTTTAACCAGGAACCACTAAAAATTCAAAGAGACAAAAATGTAGAAGTGAAAATAAAAAATTGAAATGAAGTACAGAACAGATTAAATCAGTTGCCCAGCACTCTTCCAACCTGTAAAACTTTTATAACTTCCTGAAAATGTATAAGAAACTAAAGAGGTTGCAAAACGGATTTAAATAAAAACTGTAAAATAATAAGTAGGGAATGTGGGTGAACCTGAAGTGAAAAAAGTCTACAGAATAATAATCCTCATGCTCTTGATTATGGTAAAGAAGTTCTCTGGTTCTGGACACTGTTTACCAGACAGATTCTGCAAGGGAGGATGGACTATGTGGAGAGACTGTTTCGTGATGGCGTGAAATATTTTTTTTGATTGTTCAAGTATCTTACATTTGTTCCTTACCAAATTAATTATTCTAATGACTGAGTCACCTCTCTGCGTGTTTAGTACCTAAAAAGGAGTACTCCATCTTGCAGTTGATTATCTATTTTAAACGATACTTCACTTTAGAAGAAATATATACTGTAGAGATGTAGGTCAGTCTTTCCATGACTTGGCAACTTCTGAGCATACCGGTAAAGGGAATAAATAAATCAAGTATTCATTAACGACTAATGAAAGATTCTTCATCAGCATTATCTTAGTCAGGGGATGCCAAACCCCCTGCTGTCCTGTCTGGGAGCTCATGGTCTACTGGAGAGGAGAGCATGCAGGTGGTGAGAATGCAGAGTGGCAGCTGCTGTGGTGGAGGCCGGTGCCAGGAGAACGGCAAAGCATCACAGAGATTACAGGGAGGGTCAGCGGAGGGTCAGAGGCGGCTCGTGATGTGCACTGAGACCAGAAAGACACAAGACTTGCCAAGTGAGGAGAGCGAGGAAAGGCATTCCAAGCTATGGGACAGGTTCATACAAGTCTAATTTCCTCGGAGTCAACATGTGATAAATGCTGCAATAAAACCACAGTTGGCAGGATAGAGCACGTCATGAGGGGACCTCTAAATAATATGGTCCAGGGTGGAAAGTGGCAGAAGAATTTTCATTTGACAATGGCTTTTTCTCAAGCAATAAGAGGGCAATGAGACCAACCGGTTGTACCTACATATTCTAGAAATTTCCTAAGAATGTCAGATAATCTTGATAAAAACAAATGCACTACAAATAAATAAACCATAGCCATTCTAAGTGTGGAAATGTGCTTTAAATCACCTATGGCATTGACATCAACGCCATTTCCTGAAACATATCCCATACAAGTTTGAAGTGATACATCCCAGATCTGATCTTCAAGCTGCAGAAGCAGCACTTATTAGATTTCAATTCAGTAGTCACGTGCAAAAATGTAGCTTCCCTGTGCAAGACCCATGATGGCAAAGTCAGATTGTCATTATTCCTGATCAGCATTATCATATCCAAAAAAAAAAAAAAAAGGCAGGTTCTGCATGCTCTGTAAAATCTGATTCTTCAAACCCAGTATCTGTCAGCATCACAGATGTCTGACTCCAGGTCTTTGTGTGTCAAAATCCTACCAGCCATGAGAGATGGAAGTGTGTATGTAATACTGAAGAGTAAAGTGCGGCAATATTACTGATCATTGTGAAAAAAATGATTATTTTATATAAAAAGCTGTTAACATCACCATCCAGATTAAGGAAGTGGGTAATCCAGACACCTATTAAGAGATGCTGTTAGTTACATAATTTAGGAAGAAAGGTTGGCTAATGGGTATAAAAATACAGTGAGAGAGAAGAAATACATTCTAATGTTCAACAGCACTGTAAGTTGACTATAGTTAATAATTTATTGTATATTTCAAAATAGCAAAAAGAGAAGATTTGGAAATGATCAATGTTGGCAGTAATGGGTATTATAATTATCCTGATTTGATCATTAGACCTTGTAGGCATGTTTCAAAATATCACATGCATCCCATAAATATATACAGTTATTACATATAACAAAAAGCAAAAAATAAAAATTGGTTACAGTGTAAAAAACAATTTAAAGACAAAATAAAAATCCCTTATGTGTAAAGAAAATGTGTATTAATTAAAATTTTAAATATCAGACAAGTAAACTATATATAGTATATCATAATTAAAATATGATTATTAAATGAATATAACATCCTTAGAACAATGCCTGGCACATACCATGCGTTATATGTGTCTATTAAATAAAACAATTGTGTGTGCCACAGTTTTAATATCAAGCAAAATACTCCTTAAGAACCGGTCATTAATTTAACCAATATTCCTTGGCACTGACAAGGTACCACGTAGGTTTCCAGTTCCGTGGCCTTCCAGCAGTGGACACAGCAGGTGCTGCCCCCGAGTGGCATTCTACCAGGAAGGACAGGCACGGACCAGGCATGCTACCTAAGTAAGCCGTCCAGTGCGTTAGAAACGTGAAGTGCCTTTTATGTCGAATCTACATTTTATATCTACTTGTTCATTCCACTCCACTTAAACCTACCTCTTCCAGGAAATGACTTATCTGAGAGCACTTGGAATCTGGTAAGAAGGAACCAGGAGCAGACTATGACTTTGTCACATCAGCAGTTCACAAGCAGCTAAAATATCAAATCGTGCACAACGATGTAGGTGATAAATCGTCTTTCATCCAGATTTGATTAAAGCATAAAGTACTAAACAAAAAGAGAGATCGTGTCGGGAAAATGGGTGTGCCTAAAGAAGCCTCACATGCTCAACTGACACCAGCTGAGAGTGAGGGCTCCTGAGAACTGCAGAGTGTGAAGCCCATGTGCAATGCGAATCTGCTCTCCTGCAGCTACGGGTTCTAGAAAATTGTTTCTGCCTCTGATGTAAAGTTCAAAGACTTGACTATGAAAAGTGCAAACTAAAGACATTAGGAGCTTTAACCATGGCTCAGATTTATTTCTGCATCCCAGTGGTTCATTCTCTGATGGGAATACTTGATCTCAGTCTTCCCTTATTATATCTTGCCATATTTTATATCCTGCCACGTTCCTGGGGTCCATACGGTGTTTGTTAGCCACCTGCTCTTTTTCACAAATTGTATCGCTGTTTAGGGTTTTCTGCAGTTGTTTTCTCCCTAAATGTGGAGAAGGTAGAGAATAAGGAAGCTTCTGAGGTTTTGCCCAAGTTTTAAATTTTCATATATTAAAATTGTAGCAGTCTGGAGCTGAATGTGTCTGCAAATGTGAGGCAGGGATAACATCCAAGTGAATCCACACATGAGGGGGTACATCTATGTCAACGCACAGCTCCTGCTTCCACCCTGTCTTACAACTGCCATTTCTGAATGTGGTAAAGCTCCCAACACCTGTGTCTTCACATATATGGTTTCTATGGCCGTAACACTCTGTGTTCTCCCCTCCAACACTGCTGCTATCTTGGCATGTTAGTCACCCCGAGTATCCGCACTCAACCTTCACAACTCACACCTCCGAGTACTGCACTGGGAACAATCCAGTTCATTTAGGATCAGCCTTCCTGTACTCCTAGTGATCTTCTTATTTATATCTACATCATGTCAGTAATGTGATGTGTGTGTAACATGTTTGTAACATGTGTGTCTACATGGGTTTCCTCATAGAGTGGTCAATCCCATTGAGAATGGGACCTAGACTAAAAAAAAAAAAAAAAACTTACCTCTAGATTTAATGCTGTGCATTCACTAACTTTTGTGTCAGCTTTCATCAAATCCACATTAGTTGTTCAGTTTAAAAAAATCTGAAATTATTAAAATGTACTAAAAATTATTGATTATAATTTTACCAAATATAAAAATTGTGAAGATTTAAAATGTTATGTTCTGGTTTATGTTTTTAGATTTTTTAAAAATTACATTTTGCTGACACTATTTACACAAAATGCTTCTGAAACAAACCATCCATAACTTCTTATGAAAGGCAATAGTCTCAAACACATAAACAAGTAGAGTGCAGTTAACATTTCAAGAACCACGGATTCTGTTTGGAAATATTTCTCCATGCCCCTCAGTAGCACATTGAACTTTTACATTTAACCAGAATAAGGCTAGTGGTCGCCAAAGTCATGGATAGTAGAGTTTATGGTCCTACAGTCTTCACAATTTTTCATTTGGTAAACCTTCTAGAGAATAATTGAATCAATATAATAGGAAATTTGGCTTTTATTTTACTGAATGCACATTAGCTATACAAAGGTCATAATACTAATTCAAAGTGAAGTTACAGTATCAAGAAGCCATATGTTTCTCGTTAGTAGCTAATCTTTTTTTCACTGCCAAAAGATGTACTCTTGCTTAAATGCTATGTAAGGTAGACCTCATGAATGAAGCTCATGAAACAAGGCCAGGCAATGCCTTTTAGCCATGACTATCGATTTCCATAAGATCAAAAGTAGGAACACCACATGTACCTGTGCTAGGTTACATAAAAATAGGCTCTGTCACCAAACCCATAAATGCTAAGTATTTGTGGAACTACAGCAAATAAGAATTCCAGAAAATAACTGTACTGCCTGAGGATATTTTTTGGAATATATTTTAACACACACACACACACACACACACACACACACGTTTTCCTTCACTGTCTTCCATAAGAAAGAGTGCTCAAAGAAGAACAAAGTGGCCCATGGAAGAATGAGAATTACAGAAAATTGGCAAATCGTTGATGCTCCTCCAATTTGGGTGAAAAATAAAATAGGGGAAGGAGACCTTCTCCACTAATATCCTTGGATGAAGTCAGAAGGAACCCTAAGAAAGGAATGGGAAAGCCAGGAACAGGAGGCTTATTTCCAAAACAATGAAAGAGTTCTGAGCTTCCTGTCCTGAGCCTTTGTTCAAGCTCTTTTCTCTGTTTGGAAGGCTCACCCATTATTTCTGCAGGTTCACATTCACCTCTCCTTAGGGACGGTTTCAACTGCCAATCATGGGCAACACCTCCTTCCTTCTTTGTCTCCTGTTCCCATTGCACCTGCAAGGTATCCCTTCTTTCTCTGCACAACCTTAAACATTTATCTCTGGCTCTTAAACGTAATCTGCTGCCTAGCCTGTTGTGTCATTGTGTGTATTTCTAAGTCTCATTCAGGGCAGCGGTGTTTGGCATGTCCTCGTAACTTTATAGAACACCACAGAGTGCCTTGCACATACTAGCTACCCAATAATATTTCTCAAATAAATGATGTAAGCATTAATTATTGACTTGATAGAAAACAATTTGGATTATTTCTAAATATATCTGCCTGAAATTTTACCAGTAAAGATTTGTTACATGATGTGGTAATTGTCTTTCATGTGATTATACCCAGAAGGGAAATGCACCACATTACTAACCACTAACAGCTCTTTGTGGATTGTTTTGCTCATCAAACCAAGAACATTTCTATTCTTTCCAACCTGAAAAGAGATGACAGTTTGTTTGAAAAGAGAGTGAAGATTGAGAAGTGATCCAAACCGCAAGCAAATATGGAAACTGGTGAGAGGCAAATGCAAGCTCTGCTTGTGCTCCAAGAGCGCAAAGGACAACACCCACTCACCCACAGTAGCCTTGATCACTATTGATTTAACACAGCCTCACAGAACAAATGTAACTATAACAACATTATGTTTTAAATCAAGTGACAAATGCCATTTGTATTTTGTAAATACCCTCAGGGTGAAACCTAATGAATCTATCCTAAAGCAACTTCACAACTAAGAAACAAGACATCATGAGCTCTTAGTTTTGTGTATGATGAAAATCAAGTATTGCCACATGGCGAAGACTGAAATTCAGACATAGAAAAGGGTACCAGGCCCGTTTTCCTCAAATGTGTTTCCACAGAGTCACTTCGTGCAAAACCAAAGAGAAAACAAGGATGAAAGATACTGAGTGAAATGCTATTCTCAGTGTTTGCACCTATTTTATCATCTTTTTTCTACAAGTAAAATGTTCAGGAGAGATAATTATGAAAACTAAGAATCACAGCTGAGACAGAATTTTTGCAACTCTCTGCCATACTAAATTTTGGTTAAGTAAGATTTTCAAGTAAGGTAAAATTCAGGGAATTTAAAAGGGAGTTGGGAGTTAAAATGGATTTTGGTAGAAAAGTAGTATTTCCTAGACTAATGAATATTTCCCAGAGAACATATAATTGTTATAAAGTGGTATATCAGTTCCTTTCACAAGAAATAAATTAGTTTTTTTATTTCAAAATGTTTAAATGAATTTAACTTAATTTTGTTGTATAGTTTTACATGTAGCTAAAGCCAGAATAATTTTCAACAATAGCATTTTAATTTTTCCATTCTTTTATTCATCCAACATGACCCTACACAAAGTAGGTTTACTCAAAAAGAATAAAATGCAATCTCACCATCTAACTCGTTCTGTGGAATATTAACCTTTCTATATTAGATAGTGTAATTTGATAAACGTACTTGTTGTTTGGACAACGAATTGTATGAACGTTTTCCTGTAAACAGAATTACTAAAACTGGAGCCGGACGCAGTGGCTCACGCCTGTAATCCCAACATTTTGGGAGGCCGTGGTGGGTGGATCACGAGGTCAAGACAGGGAGACCATCCTGGCCAACATGAAGAAACCCCGTTTCTACTAAAAATACAAAAATTAGCTGGACATGGTGGTGCGCTCCTGTAATCCCAGCTACTCGGTAGGCTGAGGCAGGAGAATCACTTGAACCCTGGGTGGGGGTGGAGGTTGCAGTGAGCAGAGGTTGCACCACTGCACTCCAGCCTGTGCAACAGAGTGAGACTCCATCTCAAAAAAAAAAGTGGGGGGGGTGATAAAAAACAGACACATCAGTGACAGTCTTCTTGGAGAGCCAGAGAAGGGGTCTATAGAGCGTGATCTAGGGTTTTCTTAGGAAAGGGGTGGCAGAAGGGCAGAAAAATCTTCTGTGCAGTGTTAAAAGCAGAAGAAAATGAGGGGAACCACACAAAGCTTGCTGTACTCGGAGAGTCAAGAAGTCTATTTTGTAGCTGGAAGACAGTGTGTTGGGGGCGAGCTGTGAGGCGAGCTGTGAGGCCAGCACGACAGTGGGGCTCCAAGCAGGGAGGGGATCTTATTTGTTAGCCAAGGGAGTTTAACTGTTATTTCGTATCGGGGAGAGAAATGAAAAGCAGGGTTACAGAAAATTAAATGTTTATGTTAGAAAGAAGTCTTTCATGATAGCCTAACACAAAGCATCATCACTGAAACAAAACATGTTTAGTTTTTATGAGTCAAAATGCAGACACATGAAATGTATCCTCTGGAGACCACTGGACTTCCCAAATGAGGCACTTGTAATGATTGCAGAAACCATATCTAGTTCATTTAATCTTACCATTTCAGTGTAACTGTGAGTTTAAGATTAAAAAAGATGGAAAAGATGAAAACTATTATTGCCATTTCAAGATATCTAGTGTGGAAAAAAAGAAATAACTATTCCTGTACTGTTTAATTATCTACCATAAAATAATGATTTTCTGTACAAATTAGAACATTACATAATAAAACCACTGACAAAAATTCATTGTATCAGCGACAGCCATGGACTGTACCAAAATGCAGCCCCACCATCTAGTGAGGCACTAGACTATGTAAAATATCGTTATAATCATCCAAAACATAGTTATAATTTTGCTGAGAAATTTTTGGCAAAATTTACAATGTCAGTTTCCTCCTCTGTTCAAACGTTGAATGGCTTGGAAGGATAACCCAGTAGTTGATTTTTACTTAGCTTATGTTTTATTCTTTCCTTCTATGGACTATTTACTCCGTCTTTAAACAATTTTATTCGAGTTTGTCATGGATTCCATTTTGATTTTCTCAAGGGAAATACTACACTATTGTTCATAGGAGACTGTGTGCAAATATATATTACGATGGGTAGGCATGAAACCACCTACTCTGATGGAGGCAGGAATGTAAAATTCTCATACAGATGAGAAAAGAATCAAAATTTTGGTAAAGATTACTATGGATTCTTTGTCTATTAGAAGGTCATTTATTTTACTTTTTTTTTTTTTTTTTTTTTAAGACGGAGTCTTGATTTATTGTCCACGTTGGAGTGCAGTGGCGTGACCTCTGTTCACTGCAACCTCCACCTCCTGGGTTCAAGCGATTTTTCTGCCTCACCCTCTCCAGTAGCTGGGACTACAGGCACGCACCACCACACCCGGCTAAATATTTTGTATTTTTAGTAGAGACCGGGTTTCACCATATTGGTCAAGCTGGTCTTGAACTCCTGACCTCGTGATCCACCCACCTTGGCCTCCCAAAGTGCTGGGATTACAAGCATGAGCCACCACACCAGACCTTTTTGACCATTTTTAAAAACTGAAAGTGAACAAAATTCCAACGCTTATCTATAGGTAGTAGAACCACCAATGATTTTCACTTTATGCTCTTGTGTGTTTTCTGAGTTTTCCATAATGAGCACGTATGATATTCACCAGAAAAGAAATAGTTTTGTTTTTCGCAGGATATTAGCTCTAGGTAAGTAAATGTGCAGACTACCTGACATTTGTTAATGGTCAATGACTTATTCTTATCACTCTCCCTCTCCATCTCCCATTCACAGGCATCCATGTAGATGTATCTTGAGCCAGTGGCCACAGTCTAATATTCTCTGACCTGTGGTCCCCTCACACCTCTGCAGGTTCCTGGGCCGTGGTCCCTATTTCACTAACTGGATTGCATTCTCATGTTATGCTCCTCTTTCTTTCTCCCACTAAACTCTAAGCTCCTTGAGTTTAGGGATGCTGCCTATTTTTATCTTCCACATTCCCGTTATGGTGTCAAACACATGAGTAATTATTCAAAAACTCATTACTGAATGCATATCGAAATGAAGACTTCTATGAAAGGCTACTATCTGGTACTGCAACAGTAAGATACTTTTTTTTAACAGTTTGTATGAAATTGCATTATTATTAATTTTTTTCTTTTTGTCTTCTCTACTTTTGCTTTTCTGTTCTTTCCTGCCTTCCTTTAGAATGTTCAATGTTCTTAAGAATTTTCTTTTAATTAACTTATTGGTGTTTTAATTATACTTTTGGCAGTATTTTAGTGTTTACTCTTGGAATTAAAGAAATATCCAAGATTTTTCAGTCTTCTTGTAGTAAATATTATATCACTTTCTTTTTTAATGTACACAGAATGCATTTTTAGAGGTTCATTTACCAAACCTTTTTCTTTTTTTTTTTCCCCCTGTGGTTATCATATATATTACAAACACATGCAATTCCAATTCTAAAACACAATGTTGTAATTTTTACTTAAAAAGTCTCATGCACTTTCAAGAAACTCAGAGAAAGTATCTTCTGATGTTAACCAAAATATTTACCACCTATAATGCTTTTGTTTTTTTGAGACGGAGTCTGGCTCTGTCGCCCAGGCTGGAGTGAGCAGCGCGATCTCGGCTCCCTGCAAGCTCCGCCCCCCGGGTTCCCGCCATTCTCCTGCCTCAGCCTCCCGAGGAGCTGGGACTACAGGCGCCGCCATTACGCCCGGCTAGTTTTTTGTGTGCTTTTTAGTAGACACGGGGTTTCACCGTGTTAGCCAGGATGGTCTGGATCTCCTGACGTCGTGATCCTCCCGCCTCGGCCTCCCAAAGTGCTGGAATTACAGGCGGGAGCCCCCGCGCCCGGCCGCCACCTATAACGCTTTCTGTTCGTCACTGAAGAGCCAAGTTTTCACCACAGGTTGTTTCCATGAAGCCCGAGCACCCGACTCAGCATTTCCTCCACTGCGTGCCTGTCACCGACACCCTCTCATAGCTCTCATAGCTTCCTTTGATTTTCTGACTCGCCCTCATTCTTGAAGGTTGTTTTCACATGATATCAATGTCTAGGTTGACAGTTCCTTTTTGTTTGTTTTCTTTCATTTTGCTTTCAGCAATGTAATGATGTTGTTTGCCATGGATGGCCTCCATGGTGTTTGATGTAAAATCAGCAATAATTTAAACGGTTGTTTCCTGTGTGTAATACGTCAGTTTTCTCTGACTGCCTTCAAGCTTTTTCTGTCGCTTTTGAAGCAGTTTGGTTGTGGTATACATGGTTATGGTTTCTTTGTAGTTATCTTTCAATTTACAGAGCCTCTTCAGTCTTTTTTTTTTTTTTTTGCCAAATTTGGAAAATGTTATCCATTAGTACATTAAAGATACTTTCTCCCTTATTCTCCCTCTCCCTTCTCCTTCTGGAGTTCCTGCTAAACGTGTGTTAGGCCTGATATTGTCTCTAAGAAGCCTGATGCCCTGCTCGTTATATTTTTTCAGTCTTATTTTCTTTATATTCTTCTGATTAGATTATTTCCGTTGGACTAACATCATCAAGTTCCCTAACTCATGTCATTTTGAATCTGTTAAGCCCTTCCAAGTAAACCCACTTTTACAAAAATTGTATTTTTGGTATTTAAATATTCATTTGATTTTCATTTTATAACCCCTATTTATTTGCTGATATTTCTAACTTTTTTCACCAAGAGCATTGCTTCCTTTACTTATTTAACCATAGTTATAATAATAGCTGCAATTAAAATTCTTGTCTGCTAATTCCAACATCTGGGTCCTATCAAACTTGGTCTAAGTTTTGGGGCCTTTTATTTTTTTAATTTTTTATTTTAAACTGGCTGAAATATGTTGAATGACTAGTTGTTGTTTCTGGAATTGTGAGTTTGACTTATTTTTGGAGATTTTAGACTCTGTTATGTTCCTCCAAAAATTCATGTATACATTTATTTCATCTTTGGGATTTTATTTTTTATTTCTTGGCAGGAAATTAAGTTGGTTGCACTCAAACTGAACACTTCTGTTGTTGAGGGTGGTGTGCACATCCACTCTCATGGAGCTCCTCTATCTTCAGCTGTCCCGTTTGCAATCTGCTCCACTTACTCAGAGCTCGAGAGTCAGTTAAAGTCTTGGGCAGCACCTAGAACCACAATTTGGGGCTCTCCAGTCTGGAGCTCTCCTTTCTGGGATTCCTCCCTCATCTTCTGGTGGATGTAGTTTTGGTGGTTCAGAAAGAAAGTGGATGTTAGGATAGAGTTTTGGTTTTCCCACCAGCACTGACTTCGGTACATGCTTGGCTTAGCTAAAAGCCAAAAAATGGGTGATTCACCATAGGCTGTTCAACTCCTTCGGAATCTGCCTGTTTCTCTTCAATTTTCTAGTGCTTCTAGTTTCCAGGTGTTTTTCTGTCTTATGTATTTATTTGTATATTTCATCCATAGTTGCAAGTGAAAAAGGATCAAATCCCATAGGAGTTTATTTGGCCATCCTGAATTGCACTTTTGGAAAAAAGACTTTATTTTGCCTTCAAAATGTAGTTACTTGTACGTGACACAAACATACAAATGCTAGTTTTCAATAATAGCTAGCTACCTTTAGTCTATTGCATTCTATGTGCCAAGCATTTTACACCATTATATTATTCCAATTCTTATTTCTTTGGGAGATAGATTTTATTATTTCACATTTGTAGTAAAGGGAATTGTGACTATAATCCATGTAATTGCTGAAAGTTCTAAACAGGAATCACATAGTTTTAAGTATGGTGCATATTTTCATGTATATAAGAAAGATGAGGTTGTGTAGTTGCAAGTGTCTGTGTTTTCTGTGTTTATGTTTTGAAAATTAAACATCTACACGATTAAGGAGGGCTTCCCCTTTATTTCTGTGGATCTCCTGGAGTGATTTCAACTCTGCGAACTGGGAATACAGAGATAAACTAGGTGTTTACAACCTTTGCCTTTCTCTCTGCAGCTGCTTCACATGGAACCTCACAGCCATGGAAATTGTGTATAAAGCTCATAGGTTTCAAGGCAGCCCGAAAGCCCTTTTTTCCACTACAACAATTTAGAAGCTTGAAAATAAACCCAACCTCTATGTATAGTGGAAAAAGTCAAATCAACATAACCTTGGATATAACCACTTAGAACATTCTTTCAAAAGTTTTAAAATTATCCTTGTGACATCAGATGATGCCTTGAATTACACAATACACTCTATATGTAAGGACCAATCCAATTATCACCTATAAGTGTATCGTAGATGATAGTCAATATTCATTCTGCTTTTCTGTCCATGATCTGCTATGTATTATTTCCTGTTACCATCATGATCCTGGAAATTGGCAGAACATGAACACTTTTGTGATTTCAGTTTTAGAAAAAATTGAGACTAAGCACTTCAAAGAAAGCTCATTAACAATTACTTGCTTAAAAAAATAAAAAGCAATAGGTGCATTCAAAGATGAGAAGGTAAAAATAGGACAAAATTAGACTTAAAAGAAGAGAGTAAAGAAACCTGGCTGAAGTAACACAAAATGAAGAGTTGTGAAAGCTGACAGTTCTTAGTCACATAAGAGCAAGGTCATACTTAATGAAGCTAAAAAAAGTAAATTTAGAAGAAGCTGAGGGAAATTTTAGGAGCTATTTGTTATTCTGTGTGACTGTCTTACTTAGATTCTATTTTCTCCTCATTTTCTGGCTGTCCTCATCCAATATTCTTTCAGAGGACCTGGGATGTGTCTTAGTGCCAGATGGCATAAAAATAACCATGCTATTAATCCTACAGTTTGAGGGATATATTCACTTCTCAGTATTGAGATAAATAAAGTGAAATGAATTGAATTTCAATGAATTTATTCTGGGGAATAATTCTCTGAAGTATAGTTATATTTAGATTATTTCTAAGTAACTCACTAACATGCAAATATTGACTTGTACAGACACCAGCTCTATTTTCCATTTCAGCAATTATACACTTGAAAATGAACCCAAATACAAAATTTTCCTAAATTATTTATCTCAGTATTAATTGGTTGAAAACTGCTTTGTTAATAGTTGGATTTAAAGTAGTTTAAATTCAGTAATATCATCAATAAGTAGTCTAGATCTATACAAATATTTGAAGTAGTCTTAATCTATAGAGGTTTTTGATGGTTGCCTCTTTTGATAAGTCACTATAATAAAATGTTTCTCGTTGGCTTTGGAAAGCTTTAATGACTTTAAAGAAAGATGCATTTATTGCTTCTACTTTTACACATTTAGTTTTGTTATAATATTGACATGGAGTAGAGAAATTTTGTAATACAATTAAGTGAGCTTAAAAGGGTTTTAAGTTAATCATGCTCTCCATGTGCTCTCCATGTCCAATATTAAATATAATATTTATATTATATATAAATATAATGCATAACTTGTATGGCCCAATTAGTTAATGTCACTATGCTAAATTATACACAAATTATACAGGTTTTTTTAACCCCAGAGAAAGTAAAAACAAATTATTTCATAAAGAAAGTCATGAAATGGTGTCAGCTAAACAATGAAAGAAACAAAAGCTATAGATTAACAATATTTGCCATCTGAATGTCAAATGTGATATTGAGTCCATAAATGATAGCAATATTTTCAATGTCTATCTCATCAACATAGAATATATTTTGTACATGATTATTTACTTTTAGAGAAGCATTGTTCCAAAAACCTGTTTATATTCAATTATGAAAATCTAAAATTTGATACTTTATAAAATATGATATTTGGGAACATGAGCTACCACAAATATTCCTGGGGGAAGTTAAAGGATCTGACACAAATCATCCTGCTACAAATCATTTCAAATTACCGTCCTACATTTGAGCAGAACTCAATTTTAATATAAAATATCAGTCCCTTTTTAATTGACAATATAGGTTAAAATTGTGTATAATGATGACATTGATATTCCAGACCATTTAATTTCATTGATTTAGGAAAAAAAAAAGAACATTGTTTGCAAAGTAGTTCTCTTTAGTTATGATTGCGGTACATGATCGTTTCCATGATGCCTTTTTCTTGGTAGATTTTTGTGAGTTTTTATTTATCTCCTCCAGAATGCATACTCCTCTTAAACTTCCACCTGGCAGCAGTAGTTTCTCTGTATAAGGCACCATACTTTGAATTTTTTTATATTTTTGTGTGACAGTTTGAGTCTGCCTTCCCTAATGGGTTGTGAACTCTACAAATGGGGACATGCCTGCCTTTACTCAGTGTAATAACCTCAGTATGAATGATGAGTAAATAATGCTCATATAGTGAATAATATTTCTTCAGTATTATTAGACAAACAACAAAGTTGAATACACTAAATATGAAAATGTTAGGAAAAAGTAAGCAGGATTAAATTTTGCTAGGCTGAAAATCCTTCCTTGTAGCACATTTAAAAATTTAAATAATATTTCATTCTACTATGTGCAGCTTAAGGACTTAGAATAATCTAAAAAACATAAAGTATTATAGTTATATTACAAAATAAAGATGAATTATTAATATATGTATATGTATATTAAAACTATAGATATGGGGATCTCTCAGGTGGAGTGCTGCATTTTGTTTGATGCTAAAGAAGAAAAGTAAAATGTTAGTTTTAATACCAAAATAAGTTTTATATCTGGTAATACTAATGTAAATGTTTTCTGTCCAAATCTCGTTATAGGTAAAATAAAGTGGCAAATGAATTCTGTAGGAATTGATAACTAAAAATGTCAGATATCTCCTTAGAGAATATATGTAATTGGTAAAATATTGAACGGTGATTCATTTATTCCTTATTCTGCATAGCAGAGTTAATCCATTATTGTAGTATAACTCACACTGTATTGGGGAAATTGCCTTGATTTGTGAGACATTTTGGAGCACTGGATTCATTTTATAGATATAAAATTGTCAATGTAGAAACGGTTGCATGTTCTCAGGTTGTCTGTCTCTTTCAGAATGTTTCCAGCTTAGCCAGCTTTCTCAGGAGGTTGTGATGAGCAGAGGGGTCCTTCGTGGTTCCCAGAGTGAAAAAGGAAGCAGGCTATTGTCCTTAGGGAGCCAGTTCATATCTGTTCTAGTCCAGAAATTTAAAATTGGATTCTTTCCCAATCCATTGGTACTTTATATATACTAAGAAAATAAATCAGTACTCTTTCACTCTAAGTTTTAAAATGTGGAATTGTTTCTTTCTCTGGGAGGGTGGAGGGGGGATATTTTAATTCCAATAAATATTATGGACAGAGAAGTGATATGGTTTGGCTGTGTCCCCACCCAAATCTCATCTTGAATTGTAGTTCCCGTAATCCCCACATGTCATGAGAGGGACCCAGTGGGAGGTAATGAGTCATGGGTATGGCTGCTCCATGATGTTCTCGTGATAGTGAGTGAGTTCTCACAGGTCTAATGGTTTTAGAAGGGGCTTTTCCCCCGTTGCTTGACACTTCTCTCTCCTGCCACTATGTGAAGAAGAATATGTTTGCTTCTCCTTCTGCCATGACTGTAAGTTTCCTGAGGCCGCCCAGCCTTGCAGAACTGTGTGTCAATTAAACCTCTTCCTTTAAAAGTTATGTCTCAGGCAGTTCTTTATAGCAGCGTGAGAATGGACTAATAAGCATAGACTTTCTCTGGTTTATTGAATATTTTAACTGTAACAGTGACAGAAGGTAATGTTTTTGAATTCGTTATTAGAAATATAAGTATATATGAACAAATAGAGTCAAAAAGGAATACCTAAAACACAAATAGCTAAAAGAAAATGAAATAACATAATAAAGATTCATGTCCTAAACTTAAAAACATTTGATAGTTGCCTGTTACCTTTATTATAAGGATTATTCTCTAACAAGGCCTTATTCATCCTGCTTCTAACAAAATATTTAGCCATATCTTGTCTTTCACTGCTACTCACCTCTGGCTCTCCAAGCCCTGACCCACCCTGGGGAATGAGCTCACATCTCAGGCTTTGAATACTAACCACATCAGAATATGCACCATCACACAAGGCAAGCCATGCCTTTGCTTTAACTGCTAGCTTAAGATAGGCTACTCTTTTCTCATCTTTATTTCCATTATCTTTCCAGTCTGAAGAACTGCTGAAATTTTGAACTATAACACGGATATCAGTAAAAGAAATCTTATACAAGGATGACAGTGTCCTCTGAATTATATCATCACAATGAAGAATAAATTCCAGCTAATAGTAAGAAAAATTGCAATTCTAGATAATTCTGTACTACGCAGTTTGTAACTCTTATTCTCAAGATAATTGGTCAGAAATGATATATGTTTTAAGCCCCTACTTCATTTTAGTGATGAGTATGACGAAGTCAAGAAAGCTCAATGATGCATCCAACTGCACACAATGGGTAAAAACTAGTAGAGATAAGTCTCTAAATCCAGATGACAGCTCTGTGAATTTCAGCTCCTCCAGTTCTCTACTGACACCTCCCAGTGTAAAAGCCCATTTGTCACCCATATATATATATATGAGTGAGGAACCATAAAAGATATGTATGTGAGGAACCATAAAAGATATATATATATAAAATATATATGGTATATATATTATATACGGCATATATATTATATATAACATATTCTTTATCATTAGTATCTTTTAATCGTTCCTCAATCTTTTATTATAATAAGGTCTTAATAATTTTTTATATCAAATAATTAATTTGGGTATCCTATACATATCATTATCCTTAAATGTCTAGTTGAGGCTTCACATCCTACCAGGAGTTTACTTTCACTGTTTTACTTTTTTACCATCACATCAAAGTCACTCTGGTCAAAACAAAACATCCCCTCTAAACCACTGCTCTGCCTATCACATTCCTCCTGCTGTCAGTTGAACTGCTGATCATTCAAGGTCAGCATATCTGCCTGGGTGACAGAAGGGAGGTATATTTTATTTTGGTCATGTATTTGTTTCCTAAGACAGAATTTAATTCTTGTTTCTTACCATTCTCAACTTTGCTCTTTATTCTCTTGTCCCAATGCTATTGCCCTATGATAAACATTTTTCAGCTCATTCCAAAAATTGTTCTCACTCTGTTCCATGGGAATTTTCAGAGACATAAACCAAATTGAGCCTAAATATGCCTCCTTCCTTTCTCTGATTTGTAATTGATGCCTAATATAGCAATGTCCTTCCAGAAGACCTTGCCATCGTCACAGAATCCTTTACATGCCCATATTTGCCCTGCATGTGTGTCCCCAGGCTCTCCGATTCCTCTTTCATCTCTCAGTTGGAAAAAAATAGCGCTATTTCAAGAAATGTAATCCACCAGTAGGGAGTAGGAAAAAATACGTTTGTAAGAAATGACTACATGCCAAAGAGAGAAATCTTCAAATAATTTACATGGAAAATGCTATAATGAACTTTAAATTCAGCTTACACATTTCCAATGGCAATTCAGTTTGCTATTTTCAACTCTTCACTGCATTTCTGCATCATTTTTTCTTTTAATTTTATTACACATATCAACATATTACATAATTGAACTATGCATTCATAATCTAGACCTAACTCTGCCATAATGACGAGTTTGATATCCAACTTTTTAAATATAAAATCTTAGTTGTAAAATACAGGATTTTTTTTTAGTTTTTCTATATTTCACATGTATTTCTAACTATCCTTTTGAGAAAAAACTTGCTATATTCTTGCTAATAAATGTTTAAAATTATTTGTTCTCCATAGGTTGCTTTAAGGCAACCCATATATTTACATTTCAGGCCTGGCATAGTGGCTCACGCCTGTAATCCTAGCACTTTGGTAGGACAAGTCAGGTGGATCACTTGAGGTCAGTAGTTCAACACTACCCTGGCCAACATAGTGAAACCCCGTCTATAACCAAAAAAAAAAAAAAAAAGTCATATATGTAAGTTGAAAAGCTATCTTCACTTGACTTTCTCTCAGAATGTTGCATTAACAGTATCATTGTGTCATCCATCTGATTTCCTGTGTTCAGGTATGGACCTGACTACAAGAGTGGTCAGGAATGGAACTTACACAGTCCATTACCAGGGTCAGTTCAAATAGGGTGGTGTTTCAGGCAATTTTTATTCAACTACTGGATCATATAAAAGAGAAAAAGGCAAAGTATAAATGGAATATGAGCTAATGTTTTAGTCTATAGAGACATGTCCATTTTTTTGGTAGGAAACAATTGAATGAGTCAATATAGCCCACGGAGAATAAAGTGTAGGAGTTTATCAAGTACTGTACCATGAGCAGATAACAAATTGTGAATAGGCAATGTCTGCATCCCTTGGATCAAAATATATTTTCCATAATTTATGTAATCTGTAATCAGGCATTCTATTCAGTTGTGTGATGTCTATTTTAACTCTGGCTAAAAACAGCATATAGAACACTATCAGGCAGCTCCATTCTTCTGAGTTCTATCATCATAATGCAGGCAAATTATTATTGTGCCTATTGAAACAATGAAGCCAGCTGCACATCTGATGCCAAAACACTGAAGATATTTATTGATGTATTTCACTTTAAAGTAAATACACTTTATTAGGGAAAGCATTAAAGATTTCTTCATGGAGAATTAGCTAAACTGATACACAGACACATTGTTTCAGCATTCTTGTGGGTTCACATTAATTTATTCCTGTAGTAAACTTTCTTTCCATTGTATGAATAGCCCAATGCATATTTTTGTAATGATGAAAAAATGCAATTAATAACCCATGTTCTCTTTTCGTCAGGTCAGTAGAAGGGAGCGACATCATGAGGGGAAGCAGTAGCCAGGGATAATGGAATGCTTCTAATGACCCTTTTAATACCATCTTCATAGACTGGGGCACAAGGGCCATGTTCTTGCTTTTCTACCCCTTTGCTCAGTGTCTTCTCATGGAGTTGTAAAAATAATAAAAATCATTTGAAGATTAAGAAAATTAGGTTTGAATATTTGTGTTTTTTTTCTAGACATCAAAAGGCTGGTCAGTAGCCAAGCTAGGACTCTACCACTCATCTGATAACAGTTTGTCTCCAAGTTTATTTTCCTCACCCGCTCCATGTATACACCCCCTATAGGCAGATCTGCTCAGTCTGCAATATACAAGCCATGCATCTCTGTGAAGCTCTGCTTGGGTTCATTCTAGCTCCTCAGTAGTAATGGCTGGCTCCTCCTTAAAACCCATCGTCATTGCCTGCTTTTAAACAATGACTCCTACTTGACAGGTGCGCACCATGGTGACAATGTACCTAAGAGTAAGGTATGATCCTTCCCTTGAGTACTTCACAAGCTAAAGATGAAGCAAAATCTACACAAATAAGTTTCAGAATTCTACATACTGAATTTCTAAAATGTACTTGAGAGTAATCATGCCATTACATACATTATCCACTCATTACATATGATCAATAAGGTTTTATTATGATCCCCATTTTGTAAGGAGGGCACCTGAAGTCCAGAGAGGTTAGGAAACATTCAGCAACGTCATGTGCAGGGGAAGTGCATTACCTGGAGTTCAAATCAATATCTGCTCAAAAGATTGTCATTTCTGGCTCACACCTGTAATCCCAGCATTTTTGGGAGGCTGAGGTAGGCGGATCACGTGGTCAGGAGATGGAGACCATCCTGGCTAACACAGTGAAACCTCGTCTCTACTAAAAAATATATAAAAAATTAGCCTGGTGTGGTGGCAGGCGCCTGTAGTCCCAGCTACTCAGGAGGCTAAGGCAGCGAGACTCCATCTCAAAAAAAAAAAAAAAAAGATTGTCATTTCTTCCATATAAGGTTGTCATTCAAAAGTATACAAAGGGATTGTCATGCGTCTCATAGGCACGTGGGAACAAACCTCTTAGAAGAACAAACCAATTTTTCTTGGGTGTGTCAGGGAAGCTTGTAACAGAAGGTGTTTTTAAATAGAGCACCGAGACAGGAATATGTATTTACAAGAAATAGGAGGGAGAAAAAGAGTGCTTAAGGCAGAAGAAACTGTGTTTGTTTAAAGGAGGGGTTGAGAATGGGTTCTTCCAATGGACTAGCGCATAGATTCACTTTGATCACATGGAAAAAAGCAGTGAATGGCTGAGCTATGAAGAGCTAGTATCATCTCATGAAGGGCCTTCATGTCTAAAAGTTTACTCGTTTTCCCATGGGCTCTTTACCTCTCAGGCTTTACTAGGTAACTCTCACCACATTTGCCTTCCGATTTCTTCCATGAACCGCTCCTTTTGCCATTGTGTCCATATCCCTCTTGTCTCTGCAGTTCTTCAGCATTTTACTCATCTGTAGACTGTGAGACTTCTTTCATTTTACCTCTTCCACAGAGTCACTTTGTTGAGACCTCCTTAATTATTTTATAAGTAACTGGAAGGCTAAGCCAATACTTTAGTTTTCACAAATGTTAAATATTTTGCATACTGCAAAGGGTTGGCTACTTTTGTGATCCAAGAATACATTTTTCCAGTTCAGATTTTGTCAGAGAGGAGCTTGGTTTAGGAAACAGCTCTGACCTTGATCTTAAGTAATGATGGTTTGGCTCGTTTCAGTGAGCAACTGTTAATCCTCCTCTGTCCTATGAGAGCATAAGTTCCACCCACAGTTGCTTATTTTTCTTCTTTTTTAGGAGATAGTATATATTAGAAGTTTTCCACTTCCAAATTTAAATAATATCTAAGATGGTTAATAATTCCATGACCATAGTTGTTGTTTGCCTTCATGTAGTGGAAAGGACGCTGTCCTCGAAGTCGGGAACTCTACGCTAAGCTCTAGCTGTAGTATTTGCTTGGTGCTTATCCACTGGAAAACCACAACTGTGAGGAGTTTCAGGCTGACCATGGTGGAAAGAGAATTTCAAACCTTCAGATGATGTTTCTGCCATAAACTATGAACATATAAATTATTATCCATTTGAATGTGTACATTATTATCCATGGCCTAACTTTTGTTCAGTTTAAATGATGTCTGCACAATGGCTACTACAAAACAAGACGGGTAGGTCTACTGTTCAAAATGACATGGCATTATTACATTTTAATAACATTATACATTGTTGGCATTATTTAAAAGAAAACTATAGATTTTTATACAAATACATCTCATGTATTAAAAGAATGTGGAAATCATTTCACCTAATCATTTGCCCATAGAAAGTGAAGCAAAATTAATATTATGGTCATCATCTTCCTCTCCCTCCAAGTCTGCCCTGCTTAGGCAACTGGCACTTGGTCATTGCTCAGTAGAAGAGGGAAAAGTATGATTTGAGTTCTTAAGTGGGCTCTTGATCCTTGTTTGTCTTACCTGTTACATTACATGACCCTTATCCATCCTGATACCTACTGAAAGTGACTGATTTTTGGACAGTGTTTTTATTGGTAAGTAGGTTTGGAATAATGTGGTTGGAGAGAGCAACCACATGTCATATATGCCAATGAGAACTGGATTCACAAAGCCTTAACAAAGTATGTCTTTGCTATATCAGCATTTGTTTCCCCCAAAACAGTCCTGTGAAAATTCAGAAACCCTCAGAGAATTTTATTTCACAAAATTATATGCATGTAATTTACCTGTTTTCACATTTGGCAATAGTGTATCCATGCATAATTTACAAAGATAAATGCAAAGTATGCATATTTTTTAATAGAACAAAATTACACAAAATAGAACCATAAAGACTTAGATGCTCTGCTCGTAGGACCTAGGTTTGGCAAAGCGCCATGAGAAACATTCTACGAGAGTAATGATAATGGTGATTAATACTATTGCAGCAGTATGCACACAGCATCAAACTCACAGAATCTCAGGTTCTATAACATGCTACTTCAGTGACCTTTGCAAATTGCCGAAACGTTCCGTGCAGCGTTTTATGTATCATTCACAGTAACCTGTGAACTAATGGTAACTAAGTCAAAGTCTGCAGGCATAAGTGTCTTGCTCTTTGGGACACACAGCTAGTTAGGACACGAGGACCACCGGTCTGCTGGGAACCCTGAAGGGTAGGGTCTGCCTGATTCAGAAGCTCAGCCCCCTTGAACTCCCTGCGCAGCTGTCAACTCTCATTGCACAATCGGAAACATTTTTAGGGAGTAGATATTTAATGTGTTCTGAAGTTTTTTATATAAGAGGACAAAATTTGGTTTGTCTTTAGCAGGTGAGCTAGGTGTGTGGTATATGACACAAAATGCAAACTAAAATGCAAGAAATAGACATCCATTTCCTAATGTGGAACACAACAGATCTTGAACATGTGATTTATTTTCCTGCTCCTGAACTTCCAGCTGAATCCTTCCGAGAATAAGTACAACCTCTCTAATGCTGGGCGCACACTCCCTCATAAGGTCCACGTAACCTGACTTGTTACACACACTCTCTTTTCAGAGAGCATTGTGGCACACCTGTCTGAAAAAGCTAACCTGCTTTAAAAAATAGTCCAAATAAGATAAAATCAATCAGGAAGGGGCGATCCTCAATCTGCCCGCAGTTACAGGACAGAGAACAAGAGAAGGTAATGATAGCAGCTGTGATTGCAATATAAGCTTTTCATTTATAAAGGCACTCATCCAGGGGAAGGGGACATCTCTGGAGAAAGGCAGGCAGTATGCATTCATTATCCACCAGGCTATTCAAAGCAGCTGCGAGGTCAGGGAGGTAATGCAGAGAATGCTCAAGGATGTCTCAGGTTCGCCTCTCCTTGGCGAGCAGTAATACATTTGGAAGCTTAATGTGCACTACCCCAGCTTCTCAATGAGAGCACCGTACCCTGCTTCAGGATGATTTGCGGCAGGTACAAAAAAATGGTGTTCAGAAGAGTGAATCTGCAGTACCTAAATGAAACCACGGCAGTCTCTTCAATAATTTGTTCTTTCTATCCTGAATTAATAATTTCGGAACACTGCTCACCTTCTGTTTATTTATTCAAAAGATGGTTTAAAAGTCTAACCATTGATATAGTCTAGAGTAGGATCATTCATAATTTGTGTTCTCTGCAAAAACATTCAACTTTCTGAACGTAGACATATGGGGGAAGGCCAGGGATACTCCATCTGATAATTAAATACAATTTATCACTTTTTACAGACTGATGCTTTATTATGTCCTGGATGCCCAATTATATTCAGTCATATTTACAAAGATAAGGACAAAGGAAGAAAGTAGCAAATAACTCTTAACTACTTTATAAAAATAAGGTACCCTCTTCCTAATTGCAACATCTTTCCAATAGTTTGAGAATCCTTTTAAATGTACTGTCTTGTATTAATTCAGAATTTTTAAACCTCTCTCTTATTCTCTGTCTCTGCTTATTCAGCTGTGTGGTGTAAAGTATATTTAGATGAGTGTCTGAAACCTGAGTCATGAGTTCTAGCAGTGCTGCATATTAATTGTATGGCTTTAAGTATCTTAAGCTCTCTGGTTTTCAAATTTCTTGCTTTCAAATTTCTTGCTTGCAAAAGAAGATACTGATCAAAACTGTCCTAACACATAGGTTTCTCCAGAAGATAAAATTGTATTGCACATTTATGTATGATGTCATAGTTATTATATTCCTTTCTAGAGTTTAGAAGCTAAATTTTATCAGTTTTATTAGCACTACAAGACAAAAGTAACAGAATCACTGAAAATGGGTATTTCCTCAGTGAAGAGTATTCTTTCATTTCTGCCACAGGAGAGAGAAAAATAATGTTTTATTTTAATATAAGGTGTATAAGACTGGGCTAAATTATCACACCCCTCTCTAAGTATTTGATTAGATAGCTAGATAAAAATTCAGTAAAGGCATTGCTGTGGATTTCATGTTTGTGTACTTCCAAAACTCATATTTGGACTTAGAGCCAATGTGATAGTATAAAGAGGCAGGGCATTTGCGAGGTGATTAGGCTATGGGGATTCCACCCTCCTGAATCGAATTAATGTCCTTATAAAAGAGGTTTCACACAGCATTCATCCCCCTTTCGCCTTTGCCTCCCTTGTGCCATGGAGGGACACAAAGTTCATGTACTTGGAGAATTCAGTAAGAATGTGTCACTTTGGAAACAGAGAGATTGGGCTGGTTCCAGACACCAGATCTGCTGAAGTCTTCATTGTAGACTTCCCAGGATCCAGAATTGTGAGAAATAAACTTCTGTTATTTATAAATTACCCAGTCTGTGGCGTTTTGTTATGGCAGCAGGAACAAACTCAGACATGCATTGTGGTAGCCCATCTTCAAATATGCCCAGTGATTCTCATCTCCTAGCAAGCAAACTCTGTGTTGTCCCCTCCCACGCTGAATAGGGTTGATTGGGTTAAAACAATGGGGTACTGTGTGAATTACAAACTGTGATTTCTGAATATAGATTATTATAAAAGGTTTTGCAGCTTCCTCCTTGTTCCCTCGGACCACACCTTCTGGGAACTCTAGTCACCATGTCATGGGGAAAACTAAATTAGCCCTACAGGGAGACCCACGTGACAAGGAACGGAGGTCCCCCTACCAACCGCTGGAAAGGAACCGAAGCTGTGCTCATGTTGACCTAGTTGACTCAGAACACTACATCCCACAGCTGCAGAATACATAACTGTTTTCAAGGACAAATGCAGGTATCGATTAAAATAGATAATATGCTACACTATGAAACAATTCTCAATGAAGTCCAAAAAATTTAAATTCTAAAGAGTATTTTCTCTGACCAAATTGGGAAAAGGTAACAAGAGCATTTTTTAAAGACCCCACATATCTGGAAACCAAGCAAAACACTGTTGAATACACAATGGATCAAATAAATTATTACAAATAACGTTAAGAAAAGTTCCAACCAAATAATTACAAAATTAAAACATATCAAAATGTGTTGGATTCAGTTAAAGTAGTGCTCATGGGGGAGTGTGTAGCTTAAATGCTTACATTACACTCAAAAAACCATACAAACTCAATTATTTAAGATCCTGCCTCAGGAAGTCAATAGGAAAAAATATATAAAATTGTAAAAGGCAAATAAATAGAGATATTAGCAAAGTCAAAGGCATTTTAGGAAAAAGATTAAATGATAAAGATTTAGTTAGACTTATCAAGAAAAAGAAAAGATACATATTAACTACAGTAGGAATAAAAGATGCAAAATCTCTACAGATCCTAAGAACATTAAAGAGTGTATAAGAAATATTGTGAATAAATTTTTCCCCAAAATTATGACCACATAGGTAAAATGGACAAAGTCCTAGAAAATTACAACCTATTTAAACTAACACAAGGTAGAACATCTGAGGTGACCTATAAGAAAAATTTAATATTTGATATTATAAACTTTTTTAAAGTTAAAAATGACAGGCCTAGATGGTTTCACTGGTGAGTTCTGTCAAACATTTAAGAACAACTACAACAAAACCCAGTATTTTAAGAAATCTTTTAGAAGAGAAGGGGCAAAGATTGCCTAAGTAGTTCTAGGAGGTTAACATGATTTTGATAACAAAGTCTGTCAAAGACACAAAAAATAAAATTAAAAGGAAACAGACAAAAACAAACAAAATTACAGACCCCTCCTCATTATGAGCCTAGAAGAAAAAAAAAGAAAAATTTTTTAAATTAGCGAATCAAATGGATCAAAACATGAAAATGGCTAGCAGTATTTGTCTTCAAAAGGGTGGAACTACAGTATGTTTTATGTTTGCTCTTATGTCTAAATTATTTTAATAAGAGCAGAATAATTAAAAAAGAAGGAATTTTAAAATGTATTTTTTCCTAATTTTTCAGTTAGTTTTACTCTGTAGAGTAGCAATCCCTTACTACAAAATAAATAAAAGTGAAAAGACAAAAATTGGAAAAATCTTTAACTTTTATGGAAAAAATGACAAAAAATATTGGTTAAGAAAGAAAAACAAAATACAGCCATAAATGCAATCTAGAATTTGAATCAATATGAGATTTAAATTTTTTAAGTTCCTAATTTTAACCTCATTTCAACCCTTTACATGATTTTGTTATAATTGCTATATCATTTAAAACAGCTTTCATTAAGCCTCTAACATTTTAATCCCGTTTTTATTTTTCCTTACTTCCTCAAGGAAAAGGACAATTTGTAGGTTGTTAGGAACTCAATTCCTTAATAAACCTTGGTGGGAGAGAGAAAATGAAAACGAGCCTTCCAGAATTTGTCAAGCCCTCTTTAGTAGATAGCATAACATTAGCAAGACCAGTAGCGAAAGCACTAGCAATAGAGGCATTGATTAGCAATAACAGAAAAAGCATCCTCTCTGCTCTGTTGCCCACCTCCCCACCTAAAACATGTGGGTTTTATGTAGCATTTCCATTCAAGTCCTGCTAAGCAAGAATTCCAGTCCCCCAAGACAGCTCTCTTCCGTCTTGAAGAAGAATGACAAAAGCATGGTCTAATGCAAATACATACATTCAGTTTTAAAAAAGAAAAAAACAAACACAAAACCACAAAAATTGGCAATCTGGGAAAGCACCTGCAGAAAGAAGGAGATGGCCATGTTGCCACAGCAGGCGCATGACAGGGAATTTAGATTTTTCCTTACGGAAACCATACATTTTAAAGTTCATAAGCAACATGTTGCCAATTGAAGTGAATGTGTTTATAAATCAGAGAATATTGGTCCAACCAGTTGGACAACCCTGAGGCTGAGATGTCACCTGCCTCGAAGGCTTCACCATTACAGACTCCGCAGAGGATGGCAGCAGCACCCGCAACTTCAGCCCAGCTGGAAATGAATCATCTGATTGGTTGAGGGACCCTGGCAGAGCTTCTTCCCCAAAAATCTGTGCACAGAATAAGAACATCCTTATCTATTTAGGAAGTTCAATGAAGCTTTTTGGAATAAGACAAAACGAATGGCATCTCACAGCTCAAAGGGAAAAATGGCTAAATTGGAGAAGCTCCAAAAAACTGATATTTTACAGTTTGGTGATTTCAATTATTTAGAAAATGAGTTTTAATTGCTGAAATCATGTTTGCTGATAGTTTAAAACCCCTTGGATACTCCAACTCTTTCCTAATATAAATTTTATCCTATCCATTCTTTGTAACCCTAACAAGCTGGACAAGCCTAGGAAGAAGAAAATGAAAGAAACAAATTATTGACACTTGCAACCACTTGTAGGAATCTCAAGGGAATTGTGCTCAGTGACTAAAACCAGCCCTAGGTTTAAATACTATGTGATTCCAGGATAATGCTTCAATATGATCCCAAAATGTTAATGAAATTTTCTGGAAATGACACATTTGTAAAAAAAGGAGGGAAGATGTGTGGTTTCTAGAAGTTAAAGGGAGTAAATATGTTTATCATAAAGACACCATGAGACTTCCTGATAGTCAGATAAAAGTTCTGTGTCCCCAGCGTTTCCCTGTTAGCATCCTGGCTGTATCATTACTGTACTTTAAGTTTTGAAAGATGTTACCATGGGGTAAGAATGGAAGGGGGCTCTGTATTACTTCTCACAAGTGCAAGTCAATCTACAATTACCTCGAAATAAAAACTGTAATTAAAAGAAGCAGCAAGGACTAATAAAGCTGTTGTCCTGTATTCAACAAAAAATAGAAGCAATCAAGTATCAACAAACATATTTGTTTTCCACACTTAATCTCATTTTTCTGAATAGTTATTCTATGAGGTAGATGTAATTACTGTATTTAAGTTGCAATTTTTTTCAAAAAATGCCTATAAGTAATTTACTCAAATAATAAAACGTTACAGCTACAAAATATTGCATCACTCTTCTGGTACATCTTCATGAACAAAGGTAATAAGGAAGGCCTCCAAGAAGGAGTGACTTGCCCAAGGCGACCAAAACAGTCATCAGACAGAAGTTTCAAAGCCTTTTCACTAAGCACTAATTCTTTAATACTGAAACTTGAAATTTGAGAGCAAAATAAAATTTCAGTATAGGCAGAGAGACCTCTAAATCTCTTTCAAAAATCATATTTTCTTGAAATACTACTACTGGTACACTCTAATTCCTTCTGACTGTACCCTGTCATGGAATTCTGACTCATTACAAAACTGACTGGTCAACTCCCAATCTGTCAAGTTCTTAAAATAGGGCCACAGAGAGTTAAATCCAATCTCCTCTATCAATGCAGCTTAACCTTGAATAAAGTATCATGCAGACTCGAAGCTTTTCTTAATGCACCAAGTGATTTCATTCTTTCTCATTCAGTCATCAAGTATTTAAGCAGTATGAACTTCTTCAGGTACCCAGGTAGATAGATCACATTGACAAGTATTACTGAGTTTCTGGTCAATTAATTCTTACAAGTTTTTCAAATGAATGACTGAACTTGTGCAACAAATTTCTTAGTCTGAGATGAAACTTTGCATGCATCCTTGTCAAATTTCATCACGTTTCTCGTAGCATAAGAGACTAAACTGAAAGTAAATGTTGGCAACAATCAGGCAAGGGTTGAAGCTTGTTAAACCCACTAACCAGCTGTGTGGTTTGGGTAAATTACCAGATTGCTCTGAGCTTCTGTTTCCTCATTTACAAAATGGGGATAATGATAGGTACTTCATGGAATTAAGTTCCTCCCCAGTGACTGCCTTGGGCTAGCCCACGAGAGATGTGCCACCCAAGCTCCTTCTTCCTGGGGTAACTGGCATTCAATCTGTGGGTGATGGGAAGTTGGGGGAATGGAACAAAGACCCACTCTTCTCACCTCATTTCAGGGCATCTCAGCACAACTTGGCAGCCACCCTAGCTCCGAGCTCCCAAGGAACGGCTAAGTCCACCATTGCCATGGCTTCGCGGTTCAACTTCTCTTGCTCACTCTCCTTCCTTCTCCTTCCTGCAGGTGATTTTTCCAGGGACCAGTCACGCTCCCCAGGGAACCACTTGCAAGTCAACCTCCAAGTCTGAATTTGCTTCTCAAAGAACACGACCTAACACACATAGCTGTTTTTGCATTTTGAGCAGATGCTCTTAATTGTCTAAATGTTAAATTAAGTAGAAACTACCCAACTTCTGTCCCTTTTCACCAGTATTGAAACCTATTATTTTTATCCTCTCTGGTGTCAAAAAGTGAGGTGAGGCTTTCCCTGGCTATAATTTCTGTCCTTATACACTTGATTTCATTATCTGTCTTACTTTCTGTCTCTCTCTCATTCCCAAATCTTTCTTCTTTGATACCCTCACATGCTCACTCTTTCTCATTTTGTGTTTGCTCATTCTTCCTCTCATGTCTCTGCCTGGCATCCTGCCTCCCACTCTCTCAACTGCACCCTTTCTTTTGTCTGCGATTCTCTCAATCTTCTTTCTATATTTTCTCTTTGATACTGTCTCACATTTATTTTTATTTATTTTAGTATTTTTTTCCTTTGTCACCTAGCATAACAATTCCTACCCTATGTGACCTAGGTGAATTTCTACCCTGCTTAATTCTGCTTATCTTTAGGAAAAAGGATGCCTGAGGTCAAAATTACCCCTTGTGACTAAACAGGCTTAGAATGGTGGTACCCAAGAGAGCAGCTCACTTGACCTCTGAAGAATGTCTAACTTTATTAAAAAATCATTTCTGTGCTAGATGACACTCCCCTAGCACCATGACCTTTGACAATCACCATGACAATGACCAGAGGAAACCACAAAAGGAGAAAGAGGAAGGATGACCACACTGGGGTTCTGAGGCAGTCTCTGCCCATATCCAGAAAAGACATGAATATTCATCCTGTTGTTTTTAATGCCCAGTCCCCTCATTAAAGATGGCTGATCTCTGCCTTCCTGGCTCTCAGAAGCTGAGAAGTAGATTTGTGAGCCAGGCTTCCACTTCTCAATTCCATGGCCATTGAATAAAGCCTGCAATGCTAGAGGCTCACTTTTAGTTTCCCTTATTGGCTTTGCAGCTCAGAAGAGGGAAACATCTTACTCTTGGAGGAACTACCTTTGTCGGTAACACCTTTTGTCAGGTTTCCTCTCCAAACTCCTTGAATTTCTCAGCCTCTGTCTCTCTCTATCCACCCCCACATCATCTCTCTTCACTGGTTATCCCGTCTTCTTGTTTCTGTCTCTCTCTATCCACCCCCACATCATCTCTCTTCACTGGTTATCCGTCTTCTTGTTTTCAACGCATGCCACTCGTTAGGATGCAAAACTAAATCTCTCAAACTTAAACATAAATATCATTTCCTGAGACTACACCTCCCACAGGTATTCTAACACTCTCTCTACTCTTCCCAGCCAAACAGGTTGAGAGTAAAGCCCAAACTCATTGTCTTCATGTTGTCACCTTCAGCTCATTTCTCGGTTCACTGCAATCAGCTCCCCGACCCCACAGCTCTGCAGGGACTTCTCTAATGTGAGATCCTACCACCATTCATTCCAACAGCCTCAGCTCCCACCCTCCAAGACTAAACACATTCTGCCCTCAGCATGTGGACTCATCCCTCCCTCTGGAATCACTAGTCTCCTGGTTTCCATGACACCACTGCGTTCCACCCACAATCTTCCCCCTCCTTCTCATTTTTATATTCACTGAAAAAGCACTTCCCTGCCCAGGTCTTTCCTGATCTCCCTGAAGGGTCACACACACTCCTGTTCTGTGCTCCCTTGGCGCATACAGATCCCCTTGCTGAGGGTGTCAAACCTTATTCTTGTAGAGAATGAAGATATACTGGTCTTGCCACCAGAGCTTCTAACAAATAGTACTAGGTAGGATTCAGGAAACTTAACACAATCCTCCCAGGGATGGCAGTGCTTAACAAAACATTGCTTGGCATGACATTCCCCACTCTTTATGGTGACAATCTGTTTGGCTGCCTGCCTTTTGTATTACCTATAAGCTCCATAAGGACATGGGTCATGTCCATCTGGCTCAGCACATTTTCTCCAGGAATTAGTGGGGTGCCTGCCAACTTGTAGATGTTGGAAAGAAGAGAGCTTGGTATGGGGGAAAGCATAGGCTTTTAGTGAGAAGATATTTTCAGAGGTTCTAGGAGAAGAAAATTAGTAAATGGCACAGGGTTCGCGTTCTGTGTCATTATCTTTCATTCATTTCTATGTCTCCTTCATAGTTTTTAAAAAAGGTAATGAACCACACAAAGAAGTGACACATTCCATATATCCAAGACATATAGAGATTCTGATTTAATACAATTGTGATTCTGACTTTCATTAGTTGTGATACCTGCTCTCTCAAAGGTTAAATGGGGATCTAAAATTATGTGCACCATTCTAAGGAATAAGTGAAGAAATGTGTTTTAATGGGCTTAATAAAGTGCTCAACACATAGAATGTGCTCAGCAGACAAAGCCAGCTCAAGATTATTGTAACTATTATTGGCACAACATCGTTCATTACTTTTGGGTGTATTTTTCTTAAGGGCAATAATGCCACTCAGCCTACTTTTTAAACTCTTTTATTAGAAGAACATTACATATATTATTGTTGAATACTTTGCTGACTTTCAGAGAGAATACGGCTATAACATAAACCTACTCTCTACTAGCCTCATTTGTAAAGGAATTATATTTGACATTGATTTGTCATAGGACGTGGAGATCTTAGAATGAGCAAAACTTACACTTGAATACAGCTTTTAACTCTGGAAGCTAGTCATTCATAGAATACAATCTTAACTGTCTTGATACTGTTTTGAATGTAACCTCCAGTTTTGACGACAGTACACGATTGTCTTGAAAAATATTTTTGGCTTGTTTTTGAGAAGTTATCTCTTAAGCCCTGTTGTCAAACAGCTTACATTCTAATTAAGAAACTTAAAGCAACTAGGTAATATCGTTTATAAAGAAACATTAAACATGAGTCATTATCTATGATGCCTTAAAAATAAATTACAAAGTGTCAGATGTTCCACTCTTTCTCCTTTTTAATTAACACCCTGGTCTTGATTAGATGTGTTTAACTTTTTTAAAAACAAAAATGGGAAGGTTTTAAAATATAAAACAAACAGCTAGAAATAAGTCTTATTACTTCATGGAAAGCTTTGTACACCTCTTCATGTCTTAAATTATCTTTCTTTTACAACACAAACTAAAATCTGTAGGTGTGTAGACTAGACCTTCAAGTCTGATACATGAATTCTCAGAATTCCAAAAGAAGGTCCCTGAAATTGATGGTTACTATTAAAAATTTAAGTAGAAGAAAGCACATCAATTTCCTAATTTAATCTTTAGTTGATTCTAGTAGAGTTTTACACAAATTGTACTTAAACATTAAACCAACACATATAAAAATTGAAGTAGGGGGTTATAATTTATCATAATTCATTGATGGGTGGTTAAAGAACATATATTCTTTAAGTAGAATGAAGAAATAGAAATATTTGGTGAAGGGATGCCATAACTATTTTGCTAATAGGTGCTGTCTACATAATTACTAAGATAAGGGGCAGTCTTTTTTTTTTTTTTCTTTCCTGAGATGGAGTCTTGTTGTGTCACCCAGGCTGGAGTGCAGTCGCACAATCTTGGCTGACTGCAACCTCCACCTCCTGGGTTCAAGTGATTGTCCGTATTCTATCACAAGTGGCCACCATCACACCCAGCTAATTTTTGTAATTTTAGTAGACATGGGGTTTCACCATTTTGCCTAGGCTGGTCTCGAACTCCTGACCTCAAGTGACCCACCTGCCTCGGCCTCCCAAAGTGCTGAGATTACAGGCTTGAACCACCACGCCCTGCCAAAAGCAGTCTTAAAGATGAATAATGAGGATGCTAATTTAATAAAATTTGCATTTTATTAAAATTCTGATCCAATAAATATTTTGCTATAGTTAGAATGATTCCATCATTGAATTTGAAATGTCCGTGGAAGAAAATAAATATCAAACAAATTTTAATGAACTTCTCAATTTTCTTTCACTCAAGTTATTATTTGCACTTTTGCTCCACGTCAGAAAAACAACAGAGGGATTTTTAAAAGTATTTACTTATATGCTGCGTTGCTGAAAGATAATTATGTTAAAGCTGGCACTCAGTAATGCAAACGTGGGCCACCACTGCTTTCTCTCCATCAGTATGATAATTGCAGGGCGTACACGTCACACAAGGTAGCAAGAAAACAATTCCAATAAAGAGCCCCATAGCGAGTTCTGCAAGAATCAATGCTCACTCCCTAAAATCTGTAAATACTTAGGAAAGCGGATGAAGGCACAGGCCTCTCTTGGTGTGCTGGTGTGTATACAGGTATCCTGTATTTAAATTTTTATACTTTAAGTTGTGGTCACAAGGTTGGTAAAATACTGGAAGAGGCCTTATTCTTAAAATGGACTGTTTAGCAATGGAGACACAATTAATAGATTTTTAACAAAATTAGACTCTGGATTGTAAGAACTGTGTTGGGTTTTAAACAGTCAGTGCTCTCACTTCTCTATTTAAAGATGTTATCAAGGAAAAGGGACTCACATAACTCAGCTAAGACATTTTATGCATCTAAAAAGTGAAACTACTTTTATATAATATTTAGCATATATCACAGGGAAGGGGGCAATTTATTTCATTGCTAGTACTTAGAAGCTTAAGAGTGACATCATTCTGATTATTCTGAGAGAAATACTTTCTCCTTAAGAACATTTTTCCTTAATTTCTCCTAAAGAGGACAATTTCAAAATTCATTGAAATTAATAGACATTTACTGATAACTATTTAAGGTCATCCTAGAAAAGGAAGACAAACAGGCAAAGCCTCCATTAATTTGTTCCAATCAACTGAGTGTGCAAAACCCAAGGGAAACATTTCCTGGCTTCCTCCTCTCCTGTGTCTGATGTTCCAGGAGAATCAGGATGTGACACTTCAGCCACCAGGGCTGCTGTGCTCTCCATGGTAAGGCACTGAACTTCCTATTTGCTTCACCATATTATGACACTATATTATGACCATATTATGACACTCTTATCTTTGGTAAAATGATAATTAAGCATATAGTCTTTAAGTTTCAGTAAGTATATTAAAAAAAGAATAGAAGCATTTTGGAAAATTATTTTAAAGAAATGTAATTCTCTTTCTTAACAATGCCAATAATTAGCATAACATCTTAAGCAATTATGAGAAGAATGACTTGAATTTAGAATGTATTAAATCATTTCCAAACAGAATTCAGTAGGTCCTTTTTCTTGTGAATATTTTTCCTTACTGTGATTTTTGAAATCATTTTGACAACTTTTTAACTTCCATATTTTCCTTAAATATAACTTTTTTCCTTTTACTGTATTATTTCATGAAATCTATTTTTTAATAGACCAATATTTTAAATTTGTTTTGATCAAAGCACTTTGCTGGTTGAATAATCATTGTAAGTAGAATTTAAATAATTACTTCTGGACTTTCCAAAACACAAGTGTTTTTCTATATTTATTTCTCTGTATCCTTTATTTCTCTTCCTATCACTCCTCTCTATGTGGGGAGTATCTTGTATATGGTGTGGGTCAAAGAAAAGACCACTGAGGAATTCTGTGAACATTTTTGTGACTTGTTGGTTATTGCATAGTTTGAACAAATTCTGTTCTGAATATTGTAACCACATAATCAGCTCAAATGCCCTTGTGCCTAAAATCTCCAGCCATAAATTATACAAGCCATATTGACTGTTTGCAGGTTTATATTAACAAGTAAACAGAAAATTTGAAGTTTCACATTATGTAAATATTTAAAGTATAATTTACATATATTTACATAATACTTTGCTAATTAAACTAAAAAATCACATTTACATGAAAAAATAATTTATCCTACACAATTTAAGTAAACCAGCTTTTAATTTCCATAAGGTAAATACAAATGTAGAAGAATAATGAAAGTTAAATTTTATATTTAACATGATATTTAGAAAGCCAAAAAAAGCCAACAGAGGCAGACAATTTTTAATGCAGTCCCCTTGAATCTGAGTTAAGATATTAAATGGAAGTTACATAGATGTTATGCTAGCTCATGATTCAAAGGAATATAGTGAAATTTTACATATTATGAGTTTTCTATTTTATATAAAAACACCACATTGAAAAAAAGTGGCAGAATATCAGTATGCTTTTTCCCTTTTTGAAAATTGAACTTAAGCCAACTATGATTAAGAGGAGAAAGTGAAGTTTTAAAAGGAAAGCAACAGAACGGCCGGGCACAGAGGCTCACACCTGTAATCCCAGCACGTTGGGAGGCTGAGGTGGGTGGATAACCTGAGGTCAGGAGTTCAAGACCAGCCTGGCCAACATGGTGAAACCTCGTCTCTACTAAAAATACAAAAATTAGCTGGGTGTGGTGGTGGGCGCTTGTAATCCCAGCAACTCGGGAGGCTGAGACAGGAGAATCACTTGAACCCGGGAGGCAGAGGTTGCAGTAAGCCCGTATTGTGCCATTACACTCCAACCAGGGTGATAGAGTGAGACTCCATCTCAAAAAAAGGAAGGAAGGAAAAGAAAAAGAAAAAAGATAAAGAAAATCAATAGAAGGCACTAGAGACCTGGTGTGAAGGACAGTGTGGAAGTGACTGGATGGAGGAAAACGGCTTCCCCATCAGAAAGTGCCTCCGTGTGTGTGTGGTGGGAGGACACAGCCGTGCACACGAGTGTGGTGAGCACTCTTTGGAGACAAACCTGGGTGTGAGCCTGGCTGCACTAGCTGCCCTAGTAACCTGGACAAGGTGACTGTTTGTAAATCGGGGCGATCTATTGGAGGAGGCAGTAGGGAACAAGGAGAAGAGTCAGCAGCCGACCCAGGCCAGAGCTGGCTGTGAGCTGGACTCATGGGTAACAGAGGAAAGAGCAGGTCATGTTTGGTTTTGAGAACTATGCTGGTGAGGCAGGGCAGACACGTGTGTGGATTTGCTGTGGGAAATGAGGTAGAGGCAAGTATTGAAGTTGATGCCTGGATTAAGTCTGGAGCAACCATGCAGGGTGGAGGAATCTAACTTTCAGATTAAACAGCTTCGATGGGACATTCTTGTAAACACCCAGATGGAAACAGTAATCAAGCACTGTGCTGTGCTTGTGTAGCTCAGAGAGGTCCGTGTCTGGGGACACACATGTGGATATAGTGACCACACTTCAGATGCATTTAAAGACGGGGAGGAAATGCTGGCTCCTAGAGAGAGAGCACAGGGTGGAGCCTCCTTCTCCAGTAAGACAAATGGTGTAAGAGAGATGCTGATCTAACACTGCACACGGAGTACTGGATGAACAAGGCTGCCAGGGAGCAAAAGCTTATCAGGGAAATAAAGGTGAAGCATACTTGGTGATGTGTTGGGGCATATTGTTGTGAATATTAAAAGACAGATTGAAGAATAATGAAAGTTAAATTTTATATTTAACATGATATTTAGAAAGCCAAATTGTTTAAAGCCAACAGAGGCATACAATTTTTAACGCAGTCCCCTTGAATCTGAATTAAGATATCTAAGAGGACACTGGAGAGACATGGGGAAGTCGCTGAAGGTTTTGAACTGGGATTGGGGAGATAGTGAATAAAGTATTTAATAATACAGTATTATACGGGTGGACTAGAAATGCAGAGACCATAGCAACAAAGATCTTGAGAAAATCATGTAAGTAGTGGAGCTTTGGGCTAACAAGAGCTTGGATTAATGTAATTGCAGAGGAAACACAATGACATTACAGATATGGAAAGGATTTGGGAGGAAGAGAGGTAGGATGTGCTGAGAAGTTGTTGGGTATGGACAGCCACAGTGAACACAAACTGGTTGGGTTACAACATACTGCCTCTCCTTAACTCAGGCTGATCTTTCATGTTCCCTAAGAGGTTCCTCCGAGGATATTAAAACGTATAATTTTTAATATCAATTCAGTTATTACCTGACATAATATTTGCCACATTAGCAACTTCCTACATTGCCTGGTTGTATGTGGCTGATACAGAAAACTAAAACAAATAAGAAAAAAAAAAAATTAAAATAGTGCAGCTAGTGACTGTTGTTCTTTCTCGCAATTTGAACATTTTGTATTTTTGTGTTGTTTTTCCTATTTTCTGAAATTTGATGTTAAAAGAATGTCCCCACTGGTATCAATGTAAACATGAAACTTTTAAGGAACTCGGAATAAATTTATTTCGGAGAGTCAAAGAAAACCAAGAAACAAATGTAATGTGCATCTGCAGAGCTGCACATGTTATAAAAGAGAAAAATCCACATTCAACAACAACTCAGGGGTCCTTGTCAAATTAAAAGGTTATATAAGCTAGGATGAGGTGCATCCACACTTCAATTTGTTCAAGTCACGTAATTTTATTTCTCTAAATAGTCCTATTATGTGAATTCAGTTCTAGGTTTTTATATGTGTATCTGTATGCATGTTTGTTTATTCATTTGTTTTTGCATTGGAACCTATTTAAAAAATTTTTAAAAAATTTTTTAACTATGAATAAGAGTAGACATTTTACACACACATTTTTGTCTCAGTAATTTAAATGTTTCATTCCTAAAAAGATTCATGCCTAAAAGAAGGACAAAATATTTCTTAAACAAAAACCCACAGTGGTCAGAAACATAGTAAATGGTAATAATTCATGGGTATAATGTGTGGTGTGTTTTGTTCTTATAACCACAGTGTTGTTTTATGTTATATGCTATCACAAGAATGTTGTTGGATGGTTCTTCAAATATGTCCAGGGTCCTAGGTGTCCTATAATAGGTGAAGGCTAGCTGACTCAGAGATCAGTTTTTTCTTTTCAAAATGGAACCACTAAGATTAAACTCTTAATAATAATAATAACAGAAAGCAACAGACTTTCCCTGCTAGCTCTTGACAGCAAGCAGGCCCTTGGGCTGCCATTGTGTTGGGGTCAGCACATTTGTTCGCAGAGCAAACATCCCAGGAACAGGACCAGCCTGGATTTCCCCACGGAGCTTCCAGACATGGTCTAGCGGATGCCTTTGGCTCTAACCCAGACACAGAGTGAAAACAGGAAGGAAACATGCAAACCACATGATACCCATCTAAAATGTAAGAATCAGTTAGGCAATACCCATAGGCTCCAATGATAAGACAGCCAATGATTATTTTTAAAAAACTGAGAATGTTAAATCCTTTCTTAAGGATTGATAATGCATGCTACAAAAGGATAACTTTTCTTAAGGTTGTATTGTGTAATTTGATTAATTAAAATTAAATATATCTTAGAAATCTTTACAAAGATGTTTAAGTAAGAACATAAGTCAATCGATAGAGGCTTCCCAAAAGCATCACTCACTAATCTACAGGTAATCGTCTGAGAAAATAAAAAGAACACTGTATGAGTTTTTTCCCTACAATTTAGAAGGCACTTCTGAGTTGCACTCTGATGTTGTCTTCTGACCCGTCATTCTTGATATATTTAATGGAGGTGTGTGTCTCAGGTAAAGGGTTCCTGCAAAGCCATCTTGCAATTTTAAAGTTCTCGGTTGCCTCAATTTTATACATAAGTGCAGGGGAAACACCCAAACAAAAAAAACCATTTAGATGTGTGAGTCAATGAGTCAATTCAAACGGATGGGCAGACATAAAATCTTTGAAAATTATTTTTCCACCCCCATCTCTTTTTAATTAAGTGATGCATCATTCATAAATGTGTGCTCTTTAATTATGTACTACAAAAAGAAGCAGGGCTGTACCTTCCCCTCTCTGTGCTCTGAGCTGTAACAAGCTGTTCATTCATTTCTTTCTGTCGCGTTCACCATTATATATGCTCAATAAGCAATTGCTGATTGAATGAATCACCTAACTTGGAAGAAGGTAAGTTCCTTTTGTGGTACACAGAGCTGGAAATCAGAAAACTAGATTACAGCCTAAGTTCTGTCTTTTAAAATAGGCGATGCTGAAACACTTATTTTAACTTGCCTCAGTTGACACATTTATAAAATGAGTTAAAGAAGAATGCTTACCTCACACAGTTGTTATAAGAATTAAACACATGACACATCAATGAAGTATAAATAAATGCTAAATAAAGCAGCTCTCATTAAAGGGGGTTGGAATAATTCATGGCAATTAAGAAAGATTTAGATTCCCTTAGAATGGCTTGTTACCCCGGTGTGTTCGGATTCAAACCTCAAGACAGAAAATCAGAGGACTGCTCAGTGCAATATGATCCTAGTGATACCCAGGTTGATTAACTTATTTTGGAGATAAACTATCTGCAACAGAGGGATTCAAATAAAAAACTTTAAAAGATGCTCTTTGTTTAAGACAGTGAATTTTAGCCGTTGGAAGTGAGAAAAAAACATTCAACATAAGGTTAATACTTGAAAAACAAATTCGATGTAGTTGTCAAATTCTGGGTAAATGTGAGCATTAGTTTTAGAATGATTACGAATGCTGTGGGTGGGTTATGTTCACCCTGTGTATTGTTTCAGACAATGTTCTATTATACTACTGTGTGACTACGGCTATCCACGGGGCTTCATCAGCTGAAAATTTGGAAGAAAAAGAGTATAACATGAAGGTAAAGTTAATTTCTGTTTGAATATGACAGGTTCTTATTTTTGAGAGCTTGTGAATCAGATGGAAAGGAACTCTGTGAAGAGTGATTCGCATATGTTCATATAATTTTTGTCCAGGCACACAGAATACTCACTTGAAGCTCTTGTTAAAATAAAACATCTCAATAACAAAGGCTGAATTAAGATGATCTTTCACTAATCAGGTATCATATAAAACCCTTGTAAATTAGAATAACATGTTTTGCAGCTTTAGAATAAAGCTAATTTCAACACAATTCTATACACATACTTTGAATAGAATCTAATTATATTACAATAAATACAATGTGCTTCAGATGTAATGGCATCAGAACAAAATGCAAGTAGTTTGGAACAAGATCTTCATAAAGTATCACACTGAGAATAATGCATCGCAAAATACTGTTGATCTTCACTATTTTTTTTCTATAAAATTTAATTTTCCAAAACGAGTTTGTCATTTTTTTCCGGGTCTTGTTACATAAAATGTGCAACACGCATCATACACATATTGTTCCCTGTTGGAAGTTGTCTAGGTCCTGTGTTTGAGTTTTAGGGCAGTTACCTAGCTGTGAAGTCAACCACAGAGAGCTGGGAAAGTGGACTCGGTGGATTCGGCCTGAAACATTGGGAACTCAACACCTCTCTAAGGTTCAAATAAGTGAAGGTAGCGAAATACCCCATTTCTACATATTGGTGGTTATTAATTTTCCGCTGTCTTATGGCAAATAAAAGTTCTCATCTCTGTAGTACCTACTCTAAGTTTCTTTCCATTCAGCAATATTTATCCCTTCTGGTCTCCTTTGTCAGACAGGGATAGAATTGCAGTCATTACTAATACGAAGAGAATGTCATGAAAAATTTTCTCTTCTCATCCCTAAGGCCATGCCATCAATGTTGCTCACTCATTCATTTATTCCCATCCAGAACACACTGAGAACCAACTGTAGATTAGAACCAGTAATAGAGAATGTGGTACAATGTAGAAAAAATGTTAAAACTGCTTTACAATTTTCAAAGAGGTAAGAATACAAATGAACTCTCTTCGACTCCAAACACGAACCCTTCATCTGAATTAAAAACAAATGTGGATGCATGTGACAGATCCATTTTCTTTTCTTCTTTCTAGACATTATTTCCATCCGTGTTTTTCTTTTTTGTCAATCTCTGCTACCAGTGGCTTCCTTCTTTCAGCCCCCAACCATGCATAAGTCTTACTCATCTGAACACACACAAACACATACACACATACACACACATGCACACACACCATTTGTAATTCCTTCCTTCTTCAAGCATCTTTCTTTGTTCTGTTACTTTCATTACCTCTATCCTTATAATCTCTACTGAATTACGTGAAGTAGCTACACTCACTTCCTCCCATTTTCAACATCTGTTCAGTCACAAAACCTGTCAATCACGCCTCACCTCCCATCGCTTACCCGAAGCTGCTTTCTAAAGCCTTGCAACGCGACCACTCAGTTCTAATTCACCATTCCTAAGCCTCCAGCAATCCTCTTCCACCGCGCTCCTTGCAGCCTTCAACGCTGTTCACTACAGTTTGTGCCATTAGGAGCATCTTTGCGAACAAATTTAAGTACAGCTTGAATTAAGGCATGGCATATATCAACCATTCAAATTGTTCTTCAAAACCATCCCCCAATTAAAAAAAAAACAACTCACTTTCTGGGATTCAGAATAAACCAATGCAGTCTGCTTATTTAAATACAAACAAACAAACAAAACCTCTCTTTTTCTTTTGGGACCTTACTTGCTTTCTCCCCTCCTTAAAAACAGAACCTCTTCCTGAGTGCATCTCCCAGCCACTTCCCTTCTGACAGTACTGGGAAGGCCACTTTAGTCTCCACATCTTACTCCCTTAGAACATCCTTCTTTTCCATGTATTCAGGTTTTAGTTGTACTGGGAACCAGTTCAGACATGGAGACTTTTCTAACCAAAAAATAAAACAACAACAACAACAACAAATAGTGAATAAAGATACTCATTTCTTTTACTTCCTAATACAGTTGTCTAAACTCTCATTCATTTATTTTCATTTTTTATGACTTACATAAGAAGATATAATGTAATAACCTGAACGTGCACTTTAGAATCTGAGAGATCTGGGTTAACCCAGACTCCCACTCACTGGCTTTCTGATTCCAGGGAAATTACTTACTTTTCCCAATACCTGGTTTTTATGTGTGTAAAAGGGGGCATATCTGACCATTACCTTGGTGAAGGGTAAGGATTTAATGAGATTATATAGTCTCTAGCACACAGATGGAAAACAGTAGGCATGCAGTTAATTGTCATAGTCTTCATCCTTTTCGTATCTTATTAGTATATTTTACCAAATGAAACCTTTACCAGATGAATGCGTCATGACTTCTAGATTCTGGCAGCGTTCCTCCACCACCCTCTCCTTCCACCTTCCCTGCACCCAGTCAGCCAGCTACTCTGTGACCTGTTCAAAGCAGCAGCAACACTATCCTTTTGTCTCCAAATGTTGCTTAACTGTTCTAGGCCTTAGTCTCCTGAACTATAAAATGGATTAAAAATGGGTATCTCATAGAAGTGTTGAAGGATCAAATCAAAGAGTGTACAACGAGTATAGCATCACCTGGCAGGTAGTAAGAGCTCAAAATATGCAGTTTCCATGGTGATGACGGGGATAAGGATGTCCATCATTTTGATGATGGAAAAAGGGTGTTGAAATCGCCATTCACACTGGGAGACTTTTACTTTTTTCCTCACAAACTTCCACACTGCTGTTTTAGGGGGCCGCAGGGGACTGCATAAACAAATTCATCGATCTCACCTTTACAGTATGGTGCCAAAAAATAAAAAAGTGAGAAGTGAAAACACGTAGAAACTGTAAAAGCAAGAGCCTCAGAGACTTAAAAATGCATGTTAGAAAGCCTCCATTTATACAAGAAATAACGAACAGAAAGTGGTGTAGACGAAGGTGGAAATGCCAAGAACCCAGAGTGTTGTCTGCATTTACTCCATTAGCACAACACTGAAATCTGAACAGCGCGGTCCTGGAAATTCCCAATCCATGCGGCCTGTGATCGCAGAATGATGCGAAGGCAGATGATGCCAGAGACGGCGCTGGGTTCAGAACTATGCATCTACCTGGTTAACCACTGAATAGTCTTTTGAGGGACTGGGCAGGACATTTAAGAACCACCCTAGGCCCGGCGCGGTGGCTCACGCCTGTAATCCCAGCACCTTGGGAGGCCGAGGCGGGCCGATGACAAGGTCAGGAGATCGAGCCCATCCTGGCTAACACGGTGAAACCCCATCTCTACTAAAAATACAAAAATTAACTAGGCCTGGTGTCGGGCACCTGTGGTACCAGTTACTCGGGAGGCTGAGGCAGGAGAATGGCATGAACCTGGGAGATGGAGCTTTCAGTGAGCCGAGATCACGCCACTGCACTCCAGCCTGGGTGACAGAGCAAGACTGTCTCAAAAAACAAAACAAAACAAAAGAACCACTCTATACTGTCTACGAGTCCGTCTTTATACATCTAGGTACCTACATACACATACGGATTTTTGGTTTTCCTTTTGTCTTTTGCTTTTTCTCCCCTGAGGTTAACTCAATGCAACACTTTGGTGTTCTTCCAAACTCCCATGTTAAAGAGCTGTACTTGAACAGCTATGGAAGGAAAGAGTGGAGATGGGCAGCCCTGACCCATACTGCAGTGCATGTGGGGCCCTGACAACGACCCCACTCAGGTTAGTCGGTCGGCAGAATGTTTTGTTTTTTTTTTTTTTTTTTTTTTTTTTATTTTATTTTATTTTTATTTTTATTTTTTTTTTTTTTTATTTTTTTGGAAGTATTAAGTTGTGTATTTTACATATCTTTTTATTTTATTTTATTTTATTTTATTTTTATTTTTTTTATTTTTTTTATTATTATTATACTTTAAGTTATAGGGTACATGTGCATAACGTGCAGGTTTGTTACATATGTATACTTGTGCCTTGTTGCTGTGCTGCACCCATCAACTCGTCATTTACATCAGGTAAAACTCCCAATGCAATCCCTCCCCCCTCCCCCCTCCCCCTTCCCCCCTCCCCCCTCCCCATGATAGGCCCCGGTGTGTGATGTTCCCCTTCCTGAGTCCAAGTGATCTCATTGTTCAGTTCCCACCTATGAGTGAGAACATGCGGTGTTTGGTTTTCTGTTCTTGTGATAGTTTGCTAAGAATGATGGTTTCCAGCTGCATCCATGTCCCTACAAAGGACACAAACTCATCCTTTTTGATGGCTGCATAGTATTCCATGGTGTATATGTGCCACATTTTCTTAATCCAATCTGTCACTGATGGACATTTGGGTTGATTCCAAGTCTTTGCTATTGTGAATAGTGCCGCAATAAACATACGTGTGCATGTGTCTTTATAGCAGCATAATTTATAATCCTTTGGGTATATACCCAGTAATGGGATGGCTGGGTCATATGGTACATCTAGTTCTAGATCCTTGAGGAATCGCCATACTGTTTTCCATAATGGTTGAACTAGTTTACAATCCCACCAACAGTGTAAAAGTGTTCCTATTTCTCCACATCCTCTCCAGCACCTGTTGTTTCCTGGCAGAATGTTTTTATCAGCAGCACAGTTGCCCTTCTGCTCTGACACTCACAACAAAAGGTCTCCACGGTGCAGCCGTCCTCAGTCACCCTGAAGTCTCCAAATAGCAGAACAGGAAACATATTGAAAAATATATGGATATGTAGGGAGTTTCTTAATTTTATAAAAGTACGTTTTAAACTATTCTAACCCAAATGTAGGAAGACCTTCCGAAGTACCTTGGCTCATTGCAAAAGTCTTTCCAAATAGAATGTTGAATTTATTAAAGCGATGGCAACCTAATGAGTGAGTTACCAAACCACATTTCAGAGGAGAAAAGCGAACTGGGCCAATGATAAGTGGAAGTTTTTGCTTAGGACAGCAATTGCTGGATACAGAAGTCTGTGAGTTCAAAGTGAGCGGAGAATGACCGACTCTGCACATCTTTGAAATTGAATCTGAAAATTCAGATTGCAATTGCCCATCATCTTGTTCACGGCCACTATCTTTCCTAATAATGTACAGCATTTTCCCAGTGGACTTGCTGTTAGAGCTTCTAATAGGGAAAGGAAGACTCCTGAATTCCACGGTGTTAGGGGCAGAGGACCCTGCAGTAGCTGAGGGATTACTGTTTCAGATATGCAGAAATCCCAAGTCAGTCTTCTGATATCCGTGAGTTTCATCTGTGCTGCACTAATTTCTGAAATAATGCTCACTGAACGAATAAGAAATAAATAAAAACAAAAACAACCTCAAATCATGTAAATGACTTGTTGGTTTTCTGTTTCTGTGTTAAATGGTTTAGTCTCTCTTTTGCAATTTAGGACAAATGCTCCTTGCCCTTCCGTGATGATTTGTTTTTCGATATGTTGTACTTTACACGTTATAAGGAAGATCAGAGAAATCATGATCTTAGCTTTTCCTATTAAGTTGAAACAAATATGTAGAATTTTTGCTTTGTTTTTCCTTACAAGAGAAACTTGACATTGGTAATTTCATGAAGTTAACCCCTCTGGAGAATGTTCTCCTTGATTCTGTCATAATACATTTAAGAAAGTCCTTGGTCAGTTTCAGGCAGATATCACATCTGTCACTTGAGGGGCAGAATTCTTTGAAAACTCAGAGACAATGGGGAGGCTTATGGTCACTGAAATGTCAGCTTATCACAGGAGGCTGACTCCCAAGCCTGAAAGAATTCAATCTAATGTAACTCATGTCTACTCAAATGCCTCCTGTTCTTGGCCTTTTAAACTTTTTTTTGCTATAAAACTTGAAATATTCCAATACTCAGGACATTTACTGATGATGTTCTGCTAAAATGTATCTAAAAGATTTAGATATTGGAAGCAGATATTTTTGAATTTAATTAGTCCAGGACAATAAAAGGAAGATGATTTTTCTCCTTCAGCAGTTCTGTGCAGCCTACATTCATATCCTGCTTGATATCAGGAAGGAATCTATCCTGAGAACCAGTGCCCTTACCTCTGCAGTCTAAAGGTTAGAGCAAAGTGCTGAGTGCTGGAGTCACGAATTTCCTTTTAAGTGACAGAATCCCTGACAACTTTAACAGGTGTAGAGTCAGCAAATAAAAATATGTGTGTTCTAAACTTTTTACTCTTTGACATTGGCAGTTGACTCAGTGGGTCAGAGAATTATGTTACCTGTTCATGCCCTTGGTTTTGAGCTCCAGACAGGTCTATAAAGTGGATTCTATCTCTGAAAATGAGTTAACAGTCATTTTGCAGTGTAGCCATGACTGTGAGCCAGTCAGCACAAAAAGAGTAACGGCAACATTTTCTAACAAAAATGAAAAAATATATAATTATATACATATAAATCTATATTGATGATCAGTTTATATGTACATTATATATATCATACTGATAGTATGATGTTTGTGTGCATATACACACACTGATCATCAATATTCTCTAGAGGGGAAAAAATGTTAGTTTTGAATTCCAGATCTCCAATGATTTTCCGGGAACCGTTGGCCAAATTCTCTAGTTTTTCTAAACCTCGGCTTTTTTCTCTGTTAAAAAAGGGTATCATAACATCTGCATGATTATTTTAAAAAGGATTTTGTATATATATGTATGTAAATATATATAAATATATAAAAATAAATATGTAAATGTATAAATATATATATATATATAACCACACATATAAAACTGACTGCATCAGAGTTCGATACATTGGATAAAAAATGTTTGATTCGTATTCAGATATTTTCATTTAAACACCTGTGTAGTCTTATGGATCTTTAAATCTCATTAGATATCTGATATGCCACATTTTTACATGATTATAAACTGGAGTGAGTGCTTAAAACCCATGATAACAGTTCCTTCATCCCAGACTTGATGGTAGCAAAAGCCGACGCTTCTTGTATTACAAAAGTTACCTGCTTCAAAAGAGAATGACAGAAAGGGTAAATTCCCTGACAGCCTCTTCATAAAATGGTCTAACTCCCTGGTAGCATTGTCTGGTGCTAGATCTCTTGCGGTTAATGTTTGTTCTCTCCAGGTTCCCGGGGCCAACCAGCTTTGTGACCCTGTTGCGACATTCACTCCTCAAACCCTGTGCTGCAGATGCGTGAGCTCCTGATGATCCAGGAGTGCCCCAGCTCCACAGCTGCACAGGCCTGGCCCTGCCCCAGCCTGGCCCTTCTGAGCATTGCTCAACTATGGCAATAGGTTCTCCCTCAAGACACACAAATGATCAAGACTGACCTGTCCCGCAGAAGCAGACTGTTGATTCTGTCCCTCATCTGCAGCAGTTACTGTCCTTGATTTTCACTGGAATTTAGTTCATTCTCTAGGGTCTTAGTGTGTATGAATGTATGAGTGCAGATACACATGCAGATATAGATATATAAAGATATATCTCCATCTTTTGAGTTTTCAGCACCCATGTGCAAGGATTGGTGTTCTCCATGTGAGTGCTTAGAACTCAAAAGGCATTAAGATTGCACAGTATAAAAAAATGCACAGGGTAGTATTACACACACGTGTGCGCACGCATGCACACACGCACACATGCATGCACACACACACACAGACACACACACACAGGATATGTGAATTGAATGTACTTGACTCTATTCACTTCTTGGTTTCAAGGATTTAGGCCCCACCCTCCCACACCCCAAATTTACAACTTTACAAAGCCACTTTTCTGTTGAGCTCTGAATAAATGAATTAATCATTGCATGAGAACGGTTTGAATTCAAGTGTCTGGAACTAGGCTGGTTTGTCCTATGTGGGAAAGAGCTGAGCCACAGACTAGTAAACCAGCACATTTCCAGGCAGTTTCACACAATAGCCAGCAACAGTCCCAAGAGGAACTAGGTCAGAGCCCGAGGAAAAGCACAATCCGGCTTTCCGTTTCCCAGGAACTGCTGGCTGTTTGCTGACCTTTACGAAGAGTGTCTTTAAATGTTTCCTTGAGATCAAAGCCTCTGAGTGCTTAGCCTTACATTTTTAGGTATTACTTTTTCCTTTGTATCCATTAAGATCCATCCCATTGAGAGTGAGAATTACAGAACAGTAGTTTAAACATGTTTTCTCATAGCCGCTGCCAAGTCGATCATAATAGAACACTTTCACATTTTAAAAAAAAGCAATTCAATTAAAAACTACATTATAGAAATGCTAAGGGCCTAATTCCAACTAAAGATGGCAATGAAATTTAAAGTAAAGACAGCAAGTGAGTGTTTTAATGTGTTCTTAGCTCCCTATATGTAATACACAATCACTAATAACGTACAACTGAAAATTAGATATCCACTGTGTGGGTGCCAGACATCCTAAGATTATGCCAAGGGCAGAAAAAGCCCACATCATGTCAAGGGAAACCCTAAGTCTTGATCAACGGCCATGTTCAATTGTAAGGTGGAATTTTCATTTTAACTTCATTTCATTGCTTTAGTGACCTTAATCTTGTAACATTTTTGAAATACTTTTTAATGTTTATATATACTTTAGACATATAACTATGAATAAAAAGGTGTTTATAGAAAAGTATTTTTAGGAAACAGCATGGATATTGGTTAAACTCATTAATGATGTATTCATTCATTAAATAAATATATATTGAGTAAACTATGTGCCAGAGATGGTTCTAGCCTTCATTAAGCTTTTTTTCTACTGGACACAGACAATTGAAACACAAGATAAATAAGCAAATTTATTGTGTATTAGTAGGTGACGAGGGCTACAGCAGAAGAGGCAACAGGGAAACAAAAAGGGATTGGAGTAGCAGGTGGAACATGGTTTCTGATCCCATTAGCAGGTTTACCTGTCATATTAACCTAGGCTGGGCTTCCCCATGGCAACATCAACCCACAACTTTCAGGACCGTAGGAAGCATAAGCTTACTTCTCACTCAAGAAGCTTCTCTAAAGTGTTGGCAAGTGTCTTTTCCACTGAGTTACTTGTCACCCTTTCTGCTGAGGCCATGATCCTCTGAGATTCCCGGGACACCAGAGCAGACAGGACGTAGCTCGGCTCTGTGCTGGCCCCTGCAGGCTTCAGCCCAAGTTTCAGTGGGTCCTGAATACCTGACCTGAATTAGCCACAAGCCCCAGCTTCACCACAGGAAAATGGAGAGGAGGAGACTGCATCTTCGGGTGTGCCACCATCTCCGCCGCATCAAGGTAGGCCAGATTTTAGGGGTACCGGGCAGGAGGAAGAGCTATGCAGAGTCTCTGAGGCAGGGCAGCCCTTGTGGGTGGAGGGAAAGTGACCATCGATTTATTACACGTGTCTCTGGTGAGGACAGACCACCACCTGTGCCTGACGGACACCTGGAGGTCTATGGGAGGAATCCAGCACTGGGGTAGGGAGTGATCTATAAACTTCTGAGCAGGATAAACACAGGTGTTAATGTATGTGTTTCTGTGGGTGGGAAAATACGTTAGACCTTCCCTCAAATTCTAAAAGGAAGTATCCATGACACCAATATTTTTTTAAATTAAAATAAAGCATTCAATTACACTGCTGCATAATTGATCTGGTAAATATTATACAAGTAATTTCCATATCAAACTCTATAGAACTCTCCACACCAAAATCTCAGCTCCTTTCATTCTCTCTGCATTGCTCTTGAGTAATCCTGTTCAATAGAAACGGAATGAGAACCTCCTATGATATTTTACATATAAGAGAAGCCACATTAAAAAACTAAAAATGTGAATTAATTATTAAAGGTGAATTAATTTTAAGAATATATTTAATTCGCCAAAAATATATCCAAAATGTGATGTTGATAGGTATTCACTATAAAAATAATTAATAAGATATTTTCTTTATTCATACCAAGTCTTTAAGATCTGATGTGCATTTTTATACACACAGCACATCTCAAGTTCAACAACGGACCTGCACAGCTAGTGACCAGTGGCCACAGTGACTGAGGGCGGTGGTCTGGGAGCTCACGTCTCCACTAGCACACAACATCCAAAGTCAGAACAGAAAAGCTGTCCTGCATTTCTTCAACTCAAGTCATCATTAATACTTAAAAAAGAATCAATGGGCTTATTTAAAACCCAAATGCGTTGTGGTTCCCAGTTTTACAGGGAGAAGCTCTAGGTCAGACTCAGCAGATAGGCTTTAGACAACACTAACAGGAGTGAACATTTTATGAGAGCTGCCACATACCACGCGCGGCACATCTCCAAGCAGGCATCCATGTCAATGACAACATGAACTAGGTGATAATGACGATAGAAATGAGGACTAGCAACCAAACATAGTACTGGTTCTGCTACACGCAGCCCCAATCATCTTCAGAAACAAATGCAATCAAAAGGCTGAAAAACACACGCACTGCTACAGAGCTAGAAGTAGCTGGCGTCAGAATGGAAGCCCAGTTCCGGCTGATTCAAAGTGCTTGCCATTTCAGCATGCTGCACTGCTTCATTTAGAACTTCCTGAAATAGAGAGGATTTCCATTCAGGAATAAAGCTCCTTACAAAGCCACCTGTAGAGGATAAAGTCCTCTCTGTACAAAAATCACCTGCTCCACAGCAGAAAATGTCTCGATACACATCACACTGGTGCGGATTTGTTTAAAGCACTGGATAATGATTACAAGTGAAACGGATATTTCAAACACGGAAGAATTCCATGTGTACAGCACGGATTGATATCTGGGCTAATTTTTAAGCTACAAAGTAGCACCTGCTGGCTTCTAATTATAAGCAAGCGTTTTGTGAATAGCTGGGAGTAGGAGAGACTCAAACCGCATGTACAATGAGCACCCACCGAAAGCTCATTTCAAGTACAATCCATCATCTGTGTCCAACATGACAGGGAACTGGGCAGCACACACGCTCCGTCAGATGCTGTGATTAAAGGGAGGGACACTGCGGCTTGTCACGTGACTGCACAAGGCTCTCACCACCTGCTGTTAATAACTGACACGCAATCTGAGCCTGCTTTATAAGAATGAAGGGACAGGCTACACATTCTCTCTGATGGAAATAGAAGGAATTACTCACTCTTTCATCTTCCTAAACACAAACTGAAACAAATAACATTTTTGTCAAAGTTTTGCACCCTAGGGACTGAAACCTGCAGTGAAAATAGCATTGACCAGGGGGCTTAGAGAAGTAGAGAGTAAGGGAAAGACAGAAAGACTAGGGGGAGAAAGAGAGAGACAGACAGACAGACAGAGAGACAGAGACAGATAGAGGAAAGAGAAGAGAAGAGAGAAGAGAAGACAGAAGAGAGACAGTTTTATTTTTATTAACTTGTGTCAGACTCTATGGGAAACAAATCACGCTTATTTGAAGTCCTTTGTAAACATTTAATATTTAATTTCTATAGATTGAGTTGTTTCAAATGCTGTTGAATGATCTCTGGGAAGCCTGTAAACTCCTATTAAAATTGTAAAAATTGGGTGTTGTATGATGATTCTCCTGACGTGCAAGATCTCATCCCAGATATCATTATCAAGAATTACTCTCAACCATGTTCACAGCATGTGACAAAGTGACTGCTATGTTGTTCATCATCTGCTCACGAAGGGCTCTGTTTTGAAAGCATCAGATTTAGTGGCAAGTTATTACTCTTATAAATGCAGTTTTGATAATTTATTGCCAACTGTTTTCCCAGAAATCACCATCCACTGATATGCCATCCCTTCAGATTTTCACAAAGCAACAGTGCAGGTACCTGGCCTGGGAGTCTCAGAAGAGCCCTTGGAAATGCCACCTGACACTTTCAACAAATTATTTTCCCCCTTTTAGAACAGTTAAGCAGACAATACATAAATGAAGTATATGCATATGCAACTTTTGTTAACATTCAGTTTCTAGGCAGCTCATTAAGATCTGAAATATCTTGATTCTAAAGCACAAGTTCATAAGAAGCACGGCAAAGACCAGCAGAGCTGTGCATATGCATGGACCACAACACCAGCCTATCTGCAAGAATTTGTCACTTTAAAGGAAATAGCCATAAATCATAAAAAAACTGTTACAAAAAGAAATTCCATCGCCTTAGAAATTGCCCATTTATGTACAATTTAGAAACTACAATTTTTCCTAAGTATCTGCAAGGGATTGGTTTCAGGACCCCTATGGATACAAATATCTACAGATGCTCAAGTCCCTTATGTAAAATGGCATAGTATTTGCATACAACCTGCAAACATTTTCCCTGTATACGTTAAATCATCTCTAGATTACTTATAATAGCTAATACAATGTAAATGCTATGTAAATAGTGTTATGCTGTATTATTCATGGAATAATAGCCAGAAAAAATTCTGAACATTTTTAGTATAGACACAACCATCAATTTTTAATTTTCTGAATATTTTCAACCCTTGGTTGTTTGCAGAACCTACAGATATGAAGGACCAGCTGCATTTTTTTTCTATATTCCTCAAACTGAGCTATCATTTTCACGAATAAAATCTGATTTCATAGATTTACTGGGCATATAATATAGTGACCTAGCAAAAAAAAAAGAAAATCTTAATAATGGTCATAGTTTCATCTATTTGGGAATTGATTACCGAACCACTAAATATGTAACCCTACTTTACAGTCCCATACATGGTATGCATGACTAAGTAGACTTGTTGGCAGTAGTCACTCAAGTTTTCAGGCAAAATTGACAATCATTTCCCAATCAATGTCAGGAACTATGCAGGAGCACTTGCCTTTGGATGTTGTTGGAATTAAAAGCTCTAGACAACATCATTAGCAACTTTATAAGTCTGTTGTCCATTATCATTAAATAATTTTCAAGATACTCCAAGGCATATGATGCTATGTAAAATCTATGTCTTATTTTTAAAGTGTCATGTAACGTAAGACAGTTTGATTTCTGCGGTCATTGACCAAGGGACTAAACCAAAGTGGGTGTTACCATAAATATCTTAAACAGAGTAAGATAAAAAGAAAGGAGAGGTCCAAGACAGTCATCATGCTTTCTGTCATAATAAAGTTCTTTTCCAGGCAATTTGGACACAGAAAATGAAACAAGATGATGACAATTTGGTGGATAACACTCTATGAAAAGGTCTCGGGACTAACTAGAACCATAGAACCATCCTGCGTTAAGTGAAATGATTAAGACAAACTGTGCCCAGGCTAGACCAAAACTTGATGTCACCCAATCCTCATGTGGAACAATAAGCTTTCCTCCAGTGTGGGAATGATGGTGGAGGTGGAAAAGTGTCTTAGAATAATAAGGTTTAATTATGCAAATCTGCCATTTCATCTAGATCACGTATCTAAAGAATAAAATTTAAAATCTAGAGAATATAGCCATGAAATAAAATGAAACAAGACGGAAAGCTTGGCAATGAAACAAGAATAAGTCAAGATGTACTGTGAGAAGCAATTTTAATTTATTTATCCACCATTTCCCAGGAACTTGTGAATTTTTTGCCTCTAACTTCAGCCTATGGAAATGTATGTTTTTAATCTAAGGGAAAAGTCAGCAGAAAGAGTCAGAAATACAGTACTCTGGAAATCTACATTTTCATCACTTTCCCTGTAAGCCAGATCCCTCTCATACGTACTCCAAGAAATCTTAACTTTTCAAATATTATTTTCTGCTACTGGTTGCAACTTAAGGATTTTGATTTGTGTCTAATTTTTAAACAATTTTCTGACAAGTTTAATTTTTAAACAGACTTCTCAAAACCACTTTGTACTTTCTCCCTAATATATACCTAATATATAAATGTGAGTGTGTGTGTGTACATGTGTGTGTTTCTGTAAAGTTATATAAGAAAATGTTTTGCTGCTTATAATTTCAGGGTTTTTTTCCCCCTTTCTCCTGCTCCCAACCACCCTGAGATTCATGAAGTCAGCTTAGAAACATTGAAATGAGAGATATTTCCAAGAAAATATGTATTTTTAAATGTTCTGCCTCTAATTTTACTTTTTTTAAGGAAATCAGACTTTTTTCCTTAGAGAGTACCGAAATACTATTTTCTTATTTTCTTATGTCAAAAGACATAAAGTGAGACAATGACATTCTAAAAGTACTCAGTTGATCAATTACTAAGTATTACAATTTATTTCTAAATTGGAATCTGAGCTGGAACAGGCTCACTAAGAGATGTTCTTGAAGCAGGGACTCCCTGTGAAAGGAAATAATAAACCTTGCATCCCTTAGAAACATCTCGTAGAAATCTAGTATCTTTCAAAGGTTCCTTCTACAAAGCTTTGTTTTGCTCTGGTTTGGTTTGTACACTCTAAAAGGTTTCCCTGTTGCCAATATTATTGCTGATATTCGTGTCATGTTTGTCATCATCTTTTGGTTCTACATGTTTGCTTTCTATTACCATCAGTCAGTTTGTTTTAGGTATAGATTAGTGAAATCTTATGAACAGAAGAATCTGATGGCTAAAGAAAGCATCTGCTGTTGGGAAAAAAAGACCTTGGGAATAGTTTATGGATGAAGTACACATGGAAATAAACAGTATTAAAAAATGTATGTATCTTTATTATAGAATGATTTCTATTCCTTGAGGTATATACTCAGTAATGGGAAAGATGCATGCACGAGTATGTTCACTGCAGCATTATTCATAATAGCAAAGACATGGAATCAACCCAAATGCCCATCGCCGATAGAGGATAAAGAAATCGTGGTACATATACACTAAGGAATACTATGCAGCCATAAAAAGGAAAGAGATGATGTCCTTTGCAGGGACATGGACGGAGCTGGAAGCCATTATCTTCAGCAAACTAATGCAGGAATAGAAAAACACCACATCTTCTCATTTATAAGTGGGAGCTGAACAATAGGAACACATGGACACAGAGATAGCAACAACACACACTGGGGCCTGTTGTGGGGCACAGGGTGAGGGAGAGCATCAGGATAAACAGCTAATACATGTGGGTCTTGATACCTATGTGACGGGTTGATTGGTGCAGCAAACCAGCATGGCACATGTTTACCTGTGTAAGAAACCTGCATATCCAGCACAGGTACCCCAAACTTAATAAAGAAAGTATGGCAAAAGCACAGTCTCTGTAATTTCATAGACATAGTTTTTTACTGTATGATTTTGTTTATACCAAGTCTTTTAAGTGACATGAAATGTATAAAACTCTACTTTATGTTAACATTTACAATTTAGTCTGAGGCTAGTCTTGAAATAAAAGCAAACTGAAGGGACCACATTAGCCCACAAGATCGGGGGTCCCTTAAAAGTGCCGGACATTCAGAGCTTAAAAGAGCTGGGTGGTCTGTAGCTGTTGAGCCATAATTATCAAGAACCAGTAACGCATCTTTCAGGGGCGTGCTGCTCACCTCCAGGTTCTTAGAAGGCATCTATGAATGTCTCTGACACACCTTTCTGTGCCTGGTCCTGCACATTTACACAGACCGCACCCTGACAATGGACACAGGCCTGTGATGAGGCTACGGCTCCATTGTGGAGCACCCATCCAGGAAGAAGACGCCCTGACAGGGCTGAGCTTGCCCGTAAAAATGTAATAAGTAAAAGAGGATGTGTTCCCTCCCCATTCTCCCACCCTCCTGCCAATGGAGTGACCATTGGTTCCTGAATGGAGGAAGTTTGGAAAAGACATCCCAAACTAAACACAGCACATCCTGCTGTCTCTATTCCCTCTTCTAGGGAGGCTGACTTCACAGTCTGTGTGTGTGCAAGGGCTGCTTCTCAGCAAGCAGGGTCCTGTCCAAAGGTGATGCTGCCCCAAATCCCAAACTCCAGACAAGCCCCTGTATTTACATATGAGGGTCTGGAAGTGATATGCAGATTTAATTACATGCTTAAAAAAATATTAAACAATATATCCTTAAATACTCCAGCTTATGGCTCCAAATGTTAGAATTGAATACACACAGACACAACTTTTGTTTATGGCTCTTCACTTTATTGCACTTTGCTGATATTGTGTTTTTAAAAATTGAAGACTTGTAGCAACCTGGCATCAAGCAAGTCTATTGGAGCCATTTCTCCGACAGTAAGCGCTCACTTCACCTTTCTGTGTTACATTTCGGTAATTCTTTCAATATTTCAGAAGTCGTTGTTATTATATCTGTTATGGTAACCAGTGATCATGATCTTTGACATTACCATTTAAGGTGTTTTGGGGATGCCACAAACCACCCCCATGTAAGAGAATGAACTTAAATGATCAATGTGGTGTGCGTCCTGACTGTTCCACGAATCAGCTGTTCTTTATCTCACTCTTCCTCCTTGGGCCTTCCTAGTCCCAGAGACACAACAATATTGAAATTGGGACAGTTAGAAATCCTACAATGGCTCCTATGTGTTCAATTGAAAACAAGAATTGAACATCTCTCATTTTAAATCAAAAGCTATAAATGATTAAACTAAGTGAGAAAGGCATGTCAAAACCTGAGATAGGCCACAAACTAGGTCTGCTGCACCCAACAGCCAAGTTGTGAGTGTAAAAAAAAATGTTCATGAAGGAAAATAAAAGGGCTACTCTTTTTTTTTTTTTTTCAGTGAGACAGCGTCTCGCTCTGTCACCCAGGCTGGAGTGCAGTGGTGCAATCTTGGCTCACTGCAATCTCTGCCTCCCGAGTTCAAGCGATTCTCCTGCCTCAGCGTCCTGAGTAGCTGGGATTATAGGCACGTGCCACCACACCTGGTTAATATTTTGTATTTTTAGTAGAGACGGAGTTTCACCGTGTTAGCTAGGATGGTCTTGATCTCCTGACCTCGTGATCCACCCGCCTCTGCCTCCCGAAGTGCTAGAATTACAGATGTGAGCCACCGCACCCGGCCAGTGCTACTCTTATAAGTGCATGAATGATAAGAAAATGAAACAGCCTTACTGGTGAGACGGAGAACGTTTTCAAGTGATCCGCATAAAAGACCAAACCAGTTACAACATTCCCTTAAGCCAAGGCCTACTCCAGAGCAAGTCCCTCATTTTCTTCAACTCTATGAAGGCTGAGAGAGGTGAGGAAGTTACAGAAGAAAAGTTTGAAGCTAGCAGAGGCTGGTCCATAAGGTTTAAGAAAATAAGCCATTTCCATAACATAAAAGTTCCAGGTGAAGCAGCAAATGTCAATGTAGGAGCTGCAGCAGGTTCTCCAGAACATCTATGTAAGACCATTGATGAAGATGGCTACAATAAACAACAGATTTTCCACGTAGACAAAATAGCCTTATGTTGGAAGAAGATGCTATCTAGGACTTTCATAGGAAGATAAGTCAATGCTTGGCTTAAAAACTTCAAAGGACGGCCGGGCGCGGTGGCTCAAGCCTGTAATCCCAGCACTTTGGGAGGCCGAGACGGGTGGATCACGAGGTCAGGAGATCGAGACCATCCTGGCTAACACGGTGAAACCCCGTCTCTACTAAAAAATACAAAAAAAAACTAGCCGGGCGAGGTGGCGGGCGCCTGTAGTCCCAGCTACTCGGGAGGCTGAGGCAGGAGAATAGCGTAAACCCGGGAGGCGGAGCTTGCAGTGAGCTGAGATCCGGCCACTGCACTCCAGTCTGGGCGACAGAGCGAGACTCCGTCTCAAAAAAAAAAAAAAAAAACAAAAAAAACTTCAAAGGACAGACTGACTCCTCTATCAGGAGCTCATGCAGGTGGTGACTTTTAGGGGAAGCCAATCTTTGTTTACCATCTTGAAAATCATAGATCCCTTAAGAATGATGCTAAATATACTCTCCGCCTGTGCTGTCTAAGTGGAACAATAAAGTCTGGATGAGAGCACATCTGTTTACAGCATGGTTAATGCAATATTTTAAGCCTACTGTTGAGACCTACTGCTAGGATAAATGAAGATTCCTTTCAAAATATTACTGCTCCTTGACAACACACGTGGTTACCCAAGAGCTCAGACAGAGATGCTTAAGGAGACTAATGTTGTCTTCATGCCAGCTAATATAATATCCATTCTGCAGCCCATGGATCAAGGAGTAATGTGAACTTTCAATGTTTATAAATTAATAAATACATGTCATAAGTCTATAGCTGTCATAGGTAGTGATTCTTCTGATGGATTTGGTGAAAATAAATTGAAAACCTTCTGGAAAGGATTCCCTTTGCTAGATGCCATTGATAACAATTGTGGTTCATGGGAGGAGGTCAAAATTTGAAAATGAATAGGAGTTGAGAAGAAGTTGATTCCAACACTTTACAGTTGAGTTTGAAGAATATAGTAAGACTTCAGCGGAGGTACCTGCAGTTGTCGTAGAAATAGCAAGAGCTAAAATTACAAGGGCAGGCTGAAGATGGACTGAATTGCTGCAGTCTCATGATCAGACTTAACAGATGAGGCATTGATTCTTACAGATGAGAAAGGAAAATATGTTGAGATAGAATCTACTCCTGGTAAAGATGCCATAAACATTGTTGAAATGACAACAAAATATCTAGATTATTACGTAAACCTAGTTGATACTGCAGAAGCATGGTTTAGAAAGAATCGATTCAAATTTTGAAAGAATTGCTACTGTGGGTAAAATGCTGTCAAATGGCATTGCATACTAGAGATAAATCTTTCATGAAAAAAAGTCCAAAGATGACGCAAAGCATCATTGTTATCTCACTTTAAGAAATTGTCACAGCCACCCCAGCCTTCAGCAACTACCATCTTGTTAAGTCAGCAGCCATCAACATTGAGACAAGACCCTCTACCAACAAAAAGATTATGACGCATTGAACGCTTATTTTTTAGCAGTTTTGGCAAGAAAGTATTTTAAAATTAAGATATGTACACTTTTTAGACATAATGCTATTGCATATGTAAAGGCTACACTACTGTGCAAACAGAATTTTCACATGCACTGAGAAGCCAACATATTCCTGATTCATTTTGTTACAATAGTCTAAAACTTAATCTCTGAGGTATGCCTGTATTTTTATATATAATGCTTTAGACATATTTTTTCTACAACTAAAGCTTATCTTGAGAAAATGTATGATTCTTCCACTTTTGTTAGCTAATTCATAATTTATATTTGGCTAGTAAGGAACTTAACCAATCATAGATTTCTGAAGAAATACACACATGATCAAACCCCACACCTACCTGAATGTTTATATGTGCTTTGCCCATAATTGCTAAAATTTGGAAGCAACCAAGATGCCCTTTAAGAGGTGACTGAATGAACTGTGATATATCCTGACAACGGACTGTCAATATTCAGTGCTAAAAAGAAATGAGCTATCAAGCCATGAAAAGTCATGGTGGAATGTAAATCATATTTCTCAGTGAAAACGCCAAGCTGAAAAGGTACATCCTGCATGATCCCCAATCATATGACATTTTGGAAAAATAACTATGAAGACAGTAGAAAGATCAGTGGTTGCCAGTGACTGGGGGCAGGGAAAAGTAAATACCAAGAAAACAGGGTTTTCATTATTTTATTTATTATTAATTAATTAATTTATTTATTAAGATGGAGTCTCACTCTCACAGGCTGGAGTGCAGGGGCACAATCTTGGCTTACTGCAACCTCCGCCTCCTGGGTTCAAGCGATTTTCCTACCTCCCATGTAGCTGGGATTTACAGACGCGTGCCACCACACCCAGCTAATTTTTGTATTTTTAGTACAGGCAGGATTTCGCCATATTGGCCAGGCTGGTCTTGAACTCCTGACCTCAGGTGATCCATAGGCCTCAGCCTCCCACAGTGCTGGGATTACAGGCATGAGTCACCACGCCCCACTGAAAACAGAATTTTTAGGACCGTGAAACTACTCTGTGATACTATAATGGTGGATACATGTCATTATACACTTGTCCAAACCCATGGAATGTACGACACCATGAATGAACCCTAACGTAAGCTGTAGACATCGGATGGTGATGTATCAGTGCAGGTGCCTGGATGGAACAAATGCGCCATGCTGCAGGGGAGGTGTGGCTGGAAGGGGAGGTGTGGCTGGAAGGGGAGGCTGTGTGGAGAGGCAGGGGGTGAGGGAAACTCTACAGTGTCTGTTCAGTTTTGCTGTCAACCTAAAACTACTCTAAAAAATAAGGTGTATTTAAAAAAAATCACCTCGCATTTACTGTATGATGTGCCAGAAAGAGAATTAGCTTTCTGAAGTCAGAAAGTGAATTACTCTAAGTGTGTACCATCCTTCGTCTTTCTCATGAAGTCTGAGAATCAGGCTGGTAGGAGGATACACCTAGTGACTGTGTTCAGTACGATAGCCTGACACTTCGTACTTTTTTTTCCTTTTTGCATTTTGGAAACTGTCAGCAGTTAACCAGAATGAAATCTGGCCTCCTTTCTACTGCCTTTTCCCCACTGAGTTTTGTTTTTTCTTGCTGCCAAATTCTAGCCGAGGAGAAAAGACAGACACCTCCTCGAATTATCTGAATATTATTCATCTCAACGGTTGCTGGAATGGCTTCAGAGGACCCCTCCCATCTCAGGGTCATTTCTGTCTGCTTTCCTCTCACATCTATAATCCAAAGGAACTCACTCGAAGCAGCATGTGTGGCTGGCTGGTGGGATCCTCCTTATACATCACCGTCTGCCTGTAACAACACTGTCATCGCCTCATGCTTCATAACACCAGGACACCAGGCAAGGGAGCTCCCAAGCTGAACCTCTGCCTGCCGCAAGGTAAATACAAGCAGGGCTGCAGGCTGTCATTTCAGGGTTATGATCATCTTAATAAATGATGCACTCAATATGCTATAAATCATCTCCCTCCGAGCAACTCTCCTGGAAGCCTATTATAATACACAGTGATTGTGACAGCTAATAGGAGCTACAATAAATGATGGCAATGAAGATTTTTTACAAAGGACTTCCAGTGAGAGAAAAGGTGTGTGAAAATGCTGAGGCGCTCGCACTTCTGGGTGCCAAATAGACAGACTGTGTACCTGACACTGGCCTTCTCTAGTCAGTAACTTCATCACACAGCTTTTAAAGAAGTAAGTTTAGATGTCAAATACATACTCAGAAACGCTACAGACCCATGCAGAGAATGTCAGGCTCAGAACGTATCCTAGAGGACACCTAGTTAGAACATCTCACTTTCCAAACAAAAGACAGGCTCAGGGCATGTCAAAAACCACAAAACAAAGTAGAGGAAACTCATTTAAAAGTAGAGAAACAAATTTTCCTGGAAAAGTCAGGGCAAGTCAACAGGGGAAAAAAAAAAAAGCAGTGTACAAAAGATAAGAGCAGGCATAGGAGAAATGACACAATATAAAAAGGGTTTTCTCCAAGTTCCCTATTAGCCATCAGGGAACAATGAAGGGTGTAACATTGGCCATATGATTGGACAAATTATAAGGCTGGTGTGTTTGTGGTTGTGCAGAACAGTGAGGAAATGGCCCTAGGCAGACTCTCAGTGGGATGAGAGGGGTGTGTGGGTACACTTATGCTGGCCATTAACTATTAATAATAATATTAAAAATTAGAATTGTAGCACATGCTTTGTTCCAGCAACTAAACTTCTGAAACGTGCCCTTAAGAAAGGCTCACATGTGAAGAAGTTCCATCTGCATGGATGTTTACTGCAGCAAACTTAAAAATAGAAACTTTGTAATCTACCCATCTGATAAATGTCTAATATCTAGAATCTACAAAGAACTTCAACAAATTTACAAAAAAGAAAAATCGAAAAGTAGGCAAAGGATATAAACAGTCACTTCTCAAAAGAAGACATTTATGCAGGCAGCAAACATATGGAAAAAAGTTCATCATCACTGGTCATTAGAGAAATGCAAATCAAAACCAAAATGGGATGCCATCTCATGCCAGTAAAAATGGCAATTATTAAAAAGTCAGGAAGCAATAGATGCTGGCGAGGCTGTGAAGAATTAGAAACACATTTTATGCTGTTGGTGGGTATGTAAATTAGTTCAACCATTGTGGAAGACAGTGTGGCAATTCCTCAAGCATCTAGAACTAGAAATACCATTTGACCCAGCAATCCCATTACTGGGTATATACCCAAAGGAATATAAATCTTTCTATAAAGACACATGCACACGTGTGTTTATTGCAGCACTATTCACAACAGCAAAGACATGGAACCAACCCAAATACTCATAAATGTTAGACTAGATAAAGAAAACGTGGCACATACACACCACGGAATACTATGCAGCCATAAAAATGGATGAGTTCATGTCTTTTGCAGGGACACGGATGAAGCTGGAAGCCATCATTCTCAGCAAATTAACACAGGAACAGAAAACCAAACACCACATGTTCTCACTCATAAGTAGGGGTTGAACAATGAGAATCCATGGACACAGGAAGGGGAACATCACATACTGAGGCCAGTCAGTGGGTGCAGGGGGCAAGGGGAGGGAGAGCATTAGGACAAATACCTAATGCATGTGGGACTTAAAACCTAGATGATGGGTTGATAGGTGTAGCTAACTACCATGGCACACATATACCTATGTAACAAGCCTGCACATTCTACACACGTACCCTAGAATTAAAGTAAAATTAAAACAAAACAAAAGAAAAGAAAAAAAAATTAGAAAGAAATGGAAACAACCTAAATATAAATGTCAACAGGGAAATTGCTAATCAAAGTTTGGTACATCCACACCTGGGAATGCTAAGTGAACATTTTTTAAAGAGGTTCATCTACTACTGATGGTAAAAATCTGTTTTACTGTTTTCAGTTAGAAATCAAATCACAGGATAATATTCACAGGTCATAGGCTGAATATTTGTGTCTTAAACGCATTAGTTTAGTAGTCCAGCAACAAAGGAGTTTCTTCCACGGACTGGGGTCTGTCAATGTATTTTTATTTATTTTATTTTATTTATTTATTTATTTATACTTTATTTATTTATTTTTGAGGCATGGTCTCACTCTGTCATCCAGGCTGGAGTGCGGTGGCACGATCTTAGCTCACTGCAACCTCTGCCTCTTGGGTTCAAGCAATTCTCCTCCCTCAGTCTCCTGACTAGCTGGGATTACAGGTGCCCGCCACCACGCCCAACCAGTTTTTGTATTTTTAGTAGACACAGGGTTTCACCATGGTGGCCAGGCTGGTCTTGAACTCCTGACCTCAGATGATCCACACGCCCCGGCATCCCAAAGTGCTGGGATTACAGGCTTGAGTGTCAATGTATTTTAATTACAGAATTCACACGCCCACCACACTGGTCAAGGGCTTCTTTGCTATACTTGCTTCTAATTACTTTCCTATTTCTCAGTATATAATAGGTAATTGTAACTCTGACAGATTTGTTAATAGAAGTGAAACAATCATCTAAAATGGAATCAATCTTTTATTCTTTTTCAAAACAGAAGTAAAATCATGTGCATAAGCACCTAGTTTCAAAGAAAAAAAAGAAAAGAAAAGAAAAAGAAGTGGGAATTCTTAGGAAACTAAGCCAAGATTTTCTAATTTCAAAGTAGAATAGGGTTTTTATCATTCTGACACCTTTCATTCTAGAATTAAATGGCAGCAAGTATAAGACAGCATTAATTTGCACAAAATTATGAAGGTAATATTACCGTACATCAGTTATTTTCTAATTTTACCTTAGTTCCAATGCTTTGGGGAAAAGAAAAAAAAGCATTTTTTTTTTAATACTCCAAGGAATTTAAACTATTAGAATGAGTCTCAAATGCAAACACATCACACTTTCCAATTTTATATTAAATGATTAGTGAATTTAAAATGTAATGTAATAATGCCTACATATAGATTTACTAAAATATTTTTAATCATTAAGAATAATTTTAAATCTATAAACTTTATTATATAACTACATGTTCCTTTTAACATAAATTTATAAAAATAGATATATCATAGAAATATAATATTGCATAATATAGGATATCAGAGATATTTATTACATAATATTGCTAACTTGTTTCCTGACAGACTTGATCAGAATTATAGTGACTCCAACACCATGTTGATGGTGGTCTGTTTGCTTACTTTTACAAGGGGACTGGAGTTGGTTTGACTTCTTACATTGCTTAAGACCTGGTTATTTATAGATGTGCTGGTCATAAGACAGCTTTGATGACCAAATATTACAGGATATTTAACCCAAGAAGAAACAGGATTCACTATGTACTGAGCGCCAACAATTTGCCAGGCTGTACGTCAACATGATCCCAGTAAGTCCGAACGACAAACCTCCGACGCAGTTAGCAATAGTTCCAGGGTGGAAATGAAGAAACTGAGACACACGTAGATTAAGTAAACTGTCTAAAACAGAACCAGAAAGTGCCAGCCGCATTTTAAGATTCTGCCAGTCACCCCGTGCTGTCCCAATGTTCAGAGGACACGGCATGCCCTATGCCCTGCAAAATTAGGGCTCTTCTGCAGAGATGGAGGTGATGAGCCTCCAATCATCAAACCAAACCACGTAAGACCAGCAAGGTCAGACCCTCAAGGGCTGCAGCCGGGCATGGCTAAATGCTGTCACCCAGGGTTTTTTTTCACAGAAGTGACACTTTCTGTGAAACGGAAGACTTCTGGCTGTTGTCAGTGAAAGTTACTATCTTCCATCAAAAAAAAAAAAAAAAGTGATTTAACCTCCCACTCCCTCTGTAACAGAGTTCTCAGAGAACAGAAACTTGGTCCAAAGAAAGAAAGGCAACTCCTGAAGAAACTAATAGCTACAAGCCCCTTTAAGGACACAAATCTATGTTAAATTCTAGCCTTCTGCAAAGCAGCACTGTAGCTAGACCTACGGTGATAATTGGCAAAGACAGGCCACTGGGCTTCCAGTTTGAGAAATTACAATCAGAGGCTGGAATTTTCTGTATTTAATTATTAAAAGCTTTGATGCTTTCATAATGCCAGTGAGATTGGAAAATAGAAAAATGATCCATCAGTACACAAAATAGGAAGATGAAGAATATTTAGGCAGTCCATGCTGAGATGTTTTTTATAACTCGGCTACATGAAGGAAGGGTTATGAATTCCTTAGAGACAAGTTCACAGTTAATCACAGAAACATGTAGTAAATGATACAGGCTTTGTAGCTTTTAGAATATATTAGGTTAACAAACATTTTCTAGGTCACTATCTGGAGCAGATGCCTTCCAATTAGTAGGCTCAGTGTGAGCCTCACCCACCCCATAACGTCCTGTATTAATTCTTATCTGGGTGTGCTACATATTTCATTAGCTTTACAGTTTCTTAAATAAATTTTGCCTTTAATGTTTAAAAACCATTATTGTGGGTAAATCAGTGCAGCTGAATTGCTTTTAGAAGATTCGGGATTTTGTTTTCTTTGAGGATTAACATTGAAAATGTGAACTTGTAATACTTTTAAAGTGGGAAAATCCAACGTTTATTTCTGTGGTTTTTATCACATTTTTAAAAAGTCATTTTTCCTTTGATGGTAACATTGGAAATGGGAACTTGTAACACTCTTAAAGTGGGAAAACCCCATGATAACTTCTAGGCTTTTATCACGTTTGGAAGAAGTCACATTGTTGATCATTAGAATTTAATATGTTTATGCTGTGATAATTTACTGATGATGAAGACAGAAGAGCCCGAAATAAAATATAATGGAAAACTAACTTCAAGTGAGAAACCGTAGAGTATGAGAACATAGAACTTTCAGTGAAATACACATTCCAGGGTTGTATGTGATTCCTGAAATAAGATTTCATAATCTCTTAAAAAGAAGTTCCTTATTTGTCAATGACACCTCAAAAAAGCTGGAAAAAAAAGTTTCTGGTGTTCAGGAAACAAATAATAATTAAAATATTACTGGATCATCTAACTTTTTTTTTTCCCCCCCCTACATTGCATTCCGGAACAAGATTCCCAACACACAGACTTCTAAGCACAGAACAATGAAGAATAAAAAAGAGAAAGAAATAAAAACTATTTTCTGCAAGAAGTCAAGCGATGAATGCTGTGCTAAAACAGTCTGCGGGGGCGCAGGGGAGGAAGAGTGGGAGCAGTGAGACCAGAAGGAAGCTTCAGGGCTGCTGCACAGGCGACTGTGAGGCCCGAGGTCATTAACAGTGAGCACTGACTGGCAAATTAATAACATCAATTTTAAAAGTTATACTTCCACAGGATCCTCTATCAAGCTGATTCCAAATGACACACTTTCTTTTATGGATATGAAATGTTTTCTTCTCCATATCAAAAAGGGAGACAGGGGATTAGTCTTTAATCCTTTCCCTTTGGTGGAGAAGGGAGGAGACCCACAAAGCTGCAGATGGCCATTGTGGACTTCTCTGCATGGGGTGAAATGACCAAGAGCCCCTTGAATATGTCTTCAAGTATCAAAGCCGTGAGAACTTATAGGGGCTTTGTGGGCACCTGTGCCTGGTAGTGGGGACCATCTGGGGTTTCCTGTGCCTGGGACCAGCACCCACAGCCAGACCTCACTGGCAATGCCCAATGTGAAAGCGAGGGACTAAGTGGCTAAGTTGGCTGGACTTCCTAGGTCAATAGGGACTTCCTGGGTCAATAGGGACTTCCCTAAGGGGACTTTTCCCTAAGCCAAAATGAGTCATAGCTGCAAGCTAAGGGACTGAAACTTCAACCAGTGATATAGGGAGTTGAAGCTCTAGCTGCAGCCTGATGTTTTTAACAAATCAGGCCCACCAACCCATAAGCGGGACAGAAAATAAGCTAACTCTATAGGGCAGAAAAAGGAAAAGGGGAAGGGTCATAAGGGGATACAAGCATAAGACACCCAAGCCAGAAGCTGCAACCCTTCCGGGCCCCCTTCCACGGTGTGGGAAGCTTTACTTTCGCTTTCACTTTACTTTAATAAATCTTGCCACCACACACTCTTTGGGTGCATGCGTTTCTCTAATCCAGCTGTAACACTCCCCGCTACTGTCCACAGCGTCATTCTTTGAAGCCCATGAGACCAGGAACACTTCTATCGAGAAAAAAACTTTGATTGGGAGAAGACTTCTTGTCTCAAAAGGAAGACAAATCTTGGGGCCCCAAAATTAGTAAAATAAAGGGAAAGGTCAAACTGGGAACTGCTTAGGGCCAGCCTGCCTCCCATTCTATTCTAAGTCACCCCTCTGCTCACTGAGATAAATGCAAATCTGACTGGCTTCTTTGGAAAGGCTAATTAGAAACTCAAAAGAATGCAACTGTTTATCTCACCTACTTGTGGCCTGGAGGGCCCCTCCCTGCTCCAATTCTCTCACCTTTCTGGAAGAAACCAATGTGCATCTTTCATCTGTTAGTTAATGTCTCATGTCTCCCTAAAATGAATAAAACCAAGCTGTGCCCCGGCCACTTGGGTACACGTCAGCCGTACCTCCTGAGGCTTAGCCTCAACTTTGGCAAAATAAACTTGCTAAATTAACTGAAGACTGAAACTGCCTTTGCAAAATTAAAACTGAGGAAATTATGTCAGTGAAAGAAATCAGACCTATCCAACTCTACGTTGCTTCTAACTTTTACGCTGTCCTTGTTCATTCCTGGGCATGGGCCGAACTAAATTTGGGAAGGAATTCGGTTCATAGTTTGACTCTGAAACAAAATTGGTAACAGCCCTTATCAATTGAACAGCCCTTATTAACTGATCAGTTGATAACAGCCCGAGAAGACCCCCTTCTTGCCTGCGGTCCAGTCTGCCTTTGCAGAACTAACAAATTAGCTACAGCATTAGAAATTACAGTTTAGGGCCCCTGCAGCCTCTGGCTCCAAGAGTCTGACCCTTCCCAAATTGCTCCTGGAGATCACATCATTATTGCAAAGCCCAAGATCAGCGCTTGAGATATGCTGGAGACCCTGGACTCCATGGATCAGCTGACACCACCCAGACTCGTCATCTGGCCCAACCAGTTTTGCCATTGCACCCAGAAACAGAAGACAGCAAGAAAAACTCACTTTGACCCCCTGTGATTTCATCTTCAACCTGACCAATCAGCACTACCCACTTTCCAAGCCCCTCCCACCAAATTATCATTAAAAACTCTGATCCAGGAAGACTCCGGGAGACTGATTTGAGTAATAATAAAACTCCGGTCTCCCACACGGCCGGTTCTGCATGAATTACTCTTTCTCCATAGCAATTTCCCTGTTGATAAATTGGCTCTGTCTAGGCAGTGGGCAAGGTGAACCCACTGGATGGTTACAAGACCCTGTCTCAGATATTCAAGGTTCACACCAGAACGGTACCAAACACCCAGCACAGGACAGCGCCCTGGCGAAGACACAAACCACCGCAGTGACGTGGATTTCACTCGCTTAACCTGTGCCCCCCACCTCCATGGGCACACTGGAAGCGGGAGGTCTCCCACTGATGGTCAGTGCTGCAGGGAGGTCACTGAGCCACACAGGTGTGGGATGGAGACTGGGGACGGGCCACCTTCTGCTGTCTTTCATCAATTTATACTGCACATGTCCTTGAGGTTTTCTGTATTTGGTTTTCTTCTCTCTCCTTATTAGATTCTGAGGGTTTGTTAACCATTGGTCGGTTACTTCACTCTCCTGGAAGTTGCTCCTCTCCGTTTGAAAAGCCAACATAAGGCCAGGCACGGTGGCTCAAGCCTGTAATCCCAGCACTTTGGGAGGCCGAGGCGGGCGGATCACAAGGTCAGGAGATCGAGACCACAGTGAAATCCCGTCTCTACTAAAAATACAAAAAATTAGCCGGGCGCGGTGGCGGCGCCTGTAGTCCCAGCTACTCGGGAGGCTGAGGCAGGAGAATGGCGCGAACCCGGGAGGCGGAGCTTGCAGTGAGCCGAGATGGTGCCACTCACTCCGGCCTGGGCGACAGAGTGAAGACTCCGCCTCAAAAAAAAAAAAAAAAAAAAAGGAAAAGCCAACATAAAAATAAACATATAACTCTTTTCTCATAGAAACAGACAACATTTCATTCTGGAGATGTGCCCTAACCTGGGGTAGGAGATGTCCAGGTCAAGTAAAGTTGATATTCGCAAAGAACAGTCCCAGGACCACAGCATCTGTCTCCTAGGACTTGGGTTCGAATGCAGGCTCTCAGGCCCACGCACTCTGCTGGAAGAGACCCTGCCGGTGAGGACCTACAATGTGTGTTCCACAAGCTGATGCTGGTGCACATTCAAGTTTGAGAGCCAATGGCCTACAAAATATATATACCCTGGCCTCCAAAATCAGAGCTCAAGTTATAGGCAAAAATCAGTGAATCTCCTGTGATTTTTTAACAAACCTAGTTATCTGATTCACCCAGAGAAATGCTTCTCTGATCCACCCTCTGCATCTGCTGCCGAAACAAAGGATATTTAAAGTTGCTGCTGTCCCTGGAGGCGGCTGTCCTGCCCTCTCCAGAATCAAACCCATGGCCTTAGGGAGAATTTCTATCATATGGGCCCCGCTCCAGGCTATTCTTATGCTGCTCCCTTTGCTTTTTGGATTTCTGACTCTAGACTTCTTTCTCTCTGTCAGTACAAGCCTCTCCCTTCTTTCTTTATCCTTCAGCTTTAGCCGCCTGGAAAAATCTCCAATCTGGAAAATCTAAACCAACCACCTTTTCTGACAGGACACAGTTTTCCAAGTATTACTGAAAAACAAAAAAGTCATAAAACTAACTTCAACTGCAGACTTCTTCCTCCACCAGAAACCCTTTGGTTGTCCTAGTCAGTTGTCCTTCCTTTCCACAAGGGGTTTTCAAATTGTTCCTACTTTCCCACACCACATCCACCACCCAAAGTACCTGTGTGAGTAGTAGAACCACTCACCCCCTTACTTAGAATAATTCTAAAGAAGATATTAAATAATAGGCTGTCATGATGAATAAAATAAATTTAAGGAAGGTATATTAAGCATTTACCATGTGCCAGCTACCAAGGCTTGACATTTATTAACTCATTTAATGTTTACTCTGAAGTAGATGTTATTTGTACTGTCATTATTTATCATTATTGTTATTATTCTTACCATTTTGCAGATGAAGAAACCCAGATATGCTCAGGAAATGGTGAAGGCAGGATTAAATTCAGTCACTCTGACTCCGGAGTCTGAACAGTTAAATACTATTCTATCTGCAAAGACTTGTGATATCGGTAAATGCCACTGCTTTGGGAAAGGGATGCTATCACTTGAGCAAGTATCACATTTTATATTCTTCAGATGATTGATAACATCTCAAGAGCAGTCGAGGAGACCTCAGAGTGGTTCCTCAAGAGTCTTCACATGCATCTGCAAACCCTGTCCAGGCAGCAGTCCCACGCCCAGCTCTGGCTCTTCACATGCGTCTGCATCTGCAAACCCTGTCCAGGCAGCAGTCCCACGCCCAGCTCTGGGTCTTCACATGCATCTGCATCTGCAAACCCTGTCCAGGCAGCAGTCCCACGCCCAGCTCTGGGTCTTCACATGCATCTGCATCTGCAAACCCTGTCCAGGCAGCAGTCCTACCCCCAGCTCTGGGTCTTCACATGCATCTGCATCTGCAAACCCTGTCCAGGCAGCAGTCCCACCCCCAGCTCTGGAGGAAAGTTTGCAGTCTTGATCAGAGGAGCCCTGTGGAAAAAGTGCCCAGAGAAAACAGCAGCTCCTCCTTGAAAGCCACGCTTCTGCATGGCTGACAGAGGCAAGCCTGTGGAGGAATGCATGAGAAAGACTGATCTGAGAAGACTGTGAATTATTACAAATTGGGGTCCATTTTTAATGAGGAAGAGAATGTGAACGAACTAAAAACTTACGTGGAGGATGGTCAGTGGTACTTTAGATTTTGAACTACAACATTTGCGATGTCTCTATTGGGAAAGTTGCAAGACAAATCTGAATGCACATACGCCATGCCACGCGTTCTCCAAGATTTAATTTTTTAAAAAAAGTCCCTTACTCAATTCCCCTTCTATTTTCTGTTTTTAGAGATAACACATCTCTTTCAGCTTATCTCCAAACCTTCAAAGACCACTGTTATAAAGCCCATGCTTGCTTTTTTCTCTTGAAGCTGTAGCTCTCCACATGGAAAATTGTCTTCATTCTTTCATCCCAGACCCCACAACCTCACACCCACACACACTGTCCACTCATCCTTGCTGGATACTTATACTTTCATCCCACACCCCACAACCTCACACCCACACACTGTCCACTCATCCTTGCTGGATACTTATACTTTCATCTCATACCCCACAACCTCACACCCACACACACTGTCCACTCATCCTTGCTGGATACTTATACTTTCATCTCATACCCCACAACCTCACACCAACACACATTGTCCACTCATCCTTGCTGGATATGTATATCCCAGTGCAAGTGGGGTAAGTTTCAGGATTCTTGTCATCATTGGAAAGTGTTACATGCTCTGTGCATGTGCTGTATCATGAATATTTCTGTCTTGTACAACTCATACTGTTTTGAATTAAGAATTTTTGTTTTAGCTGGGCATGGTGGCAGGTGCCTGTAGTCCCAGTTGAGGTAGGAGAATTGCTTGAACCCAGGAGTCAGAGGCTGCAGTGAGCCGAGATCACACAACTATACTCCAGCCTGGTGACACAGTGAGAGTTTGTCTAAAACAAACAAGAAACGGAATTTCTGTTGTTGCTGCTGCTTCTTTTGTTTCATCTGTACTTATCACCAATGCATCCCCAACCTCTCCTTCCATTTTCAAGATCTACACTTAATATGTACAAATTAATCAGATTCCTATCAATTTCCTCTTGCGAGGATGTCTCCTGGGGAGCCTTTGGATCTGCTGCAAACAGAACTGGCATAGTCATTATCTTCTCACTCTCTTCATCTGGAGCCTGGAAATTCATTTTTTGTACCTTCTTGAATGAATTCCCAGTTTCCTCGACTACTCCCACCCCCAACATACTATGTTCTCCTTTCTTGGCTAATTTCCTCTTTTAGGTAGACATACTGAGACAGGTGCATGGGAGATAAAAATTTTGAAACTTCGTATTGTGAAAAAGTCTAGGAGTAAATGACATTTTGCCAGAGCATAGGAATCTGATTTTGAGATTGTATTCCATCAGAATATTTTAGGGTATTTACCTTTTATTGTTGTTATTATTTCTGACCTCCTCTGACTTGTTGCCTCTCTGGAAATTTGGTAAGATACTCTTTTGTCCCAATGTTCTGAAATTACCTAATGACATTTTGTGATACAAGTCCATTTTCATTTAGTACTCAGTTTTCTTGGGCCCTTTCAATCTGGAAGCAACCATCCTGGAAAATTTCTTCAACAATTTAATTTTATCATTTTGTTTCTCCAACTTTATTTTCTAAGTTTTCCTCTGAGGGGTTACATGTTTTTATTTATGATCCTGCTTTTAATGTCTCTGACACCTTTTCTTTCCTAGATTGTTTCTCCTTTTTTATAGCATTCTGTTCTTGTTTTGTGGATATATCCTTTTATTTCTCAGATAATTTTAACAATTATATATTTAAGTACTTATACCTTGCAAATTTTCAGTTTCTTCCTAGTTCCTTTACCCTCTGTGTTTATTGTGAATTTTGTCTTTCTTGTCAGAGGATTTTTATGGCAGTTTGCTTATATTAGAAGGGAATGATTGGACCTTCTGAGTGTGTGTGTGAGAGGAGGGCTAGGGGTGCTCCATCACCATGGAGTCGTTGTTAGTAAATCAAGCTTGGTTATTTTACTAAAAAAGACCCAACATCTTTTCCTTAGTTCTTTCTCTTGAGTAGCTCAGGGTCCCTCACTTTCTTCTTGTCAGTCTAATCTTTAAGTTTGGAGAGCCAAGGATGTCTATATTCATGCAAATGATTATTTTAACATTTTTATTCTGGTATAATCCCCAAATATGCCTAGAGTCTTCTATTCTGAAGACCTCCAGTATTGGGATGGAATTTGACCCTAATTCCTTGTAAAATGTACTTTTGATCAACTTTTTCACTCTGCCTCACCTTCATCCTTAGTACAAAAATTTCTGCTTCTGCCAATTGTTGAAGTTTTTGAGTGTACCCTAAGGCAAGTTGATTTGATTCTTGGCTTCCTGAAATTTTGGATTAGGATTCTTCTTTTCTGGTTCTTTTAAATCAATTACCACTGACCTTATGTTTTCTAACCTGCAAAATTGTATTATGCTCTTGTCTTCTACCATGCATTTGTCCTTGTTTGTGAATTTGTGACTTTGAAATAATCATTTTGTGATTATTATTGTAAATTTAATGGAATTTTGGAGGGGAGTAGATAGAGATGAAAGTATTTTATCTATAAACTCAAAAGAAGATTCTGAGGCGGTTAACTTTTTTCTTTGTAACGAAATCTGTCAATGCTTACAAATTATAGATTTGTATATATAATAGTGTCCTGTGTTATATAATGTATATATTATTACTTAGCTTAGAAAGAGTGTTCATATTCTGAGGAAGGTAGAACAATGCATTGGAGGGATGGATTAATTATTCAGGCTTTCTGAATCTCACGTCTAATCAATAAAATGGAAAACATTATACTTTGGTCTTAAAAGTCTCTCCCTGCTGTTGGAATTTATCATTAATGATTCCACTGGCTGTGGAGCAACTGCATTTGTCCCAATCCTTTTTAGAAATGCCTCAGAGAAGTGCGATTTAGAACTGCTGTTAAAAGAAGAACCACCGCTTATTCATTTAAAAGTTAAAATAGTAATGTACATTTTAGACAAAAGACTAAGAGTAGTAAATCGAAAGGCTTCACAGTGAAATAGATAAGCCATTTCTATAAGTATAAGGTATTTGGTGTGGCTGAGTACAGAAAGGTAGGAGATGAACTGCAGGAATTGAAGGGACTGAAGCTACACAGAGCTTCCTGTAATGTGAGGTCTGACTGTGCCTTCATCTTCCACCTGGTGACGTTTGCACACTCCTCAAAACAATATTCTAATCACATCCCTTAAGCCTTCCTTGAGCTATTTGTACCACCTCTCTCTCAACTACCCCTGAGGTCAAATATACAATTAAACCAAGTATCTTCTTTAAAAATAAAAGTTTGAAACCGAGTATTTTTTGCTTTAGATATTCACTAAACATTATGTTTAATATTAACGTGTTCTGCCTTTAACCATAGAAAGTATTTTTCTCATATATTGATAAACTGCATATTCCCTAATGCTTAGTTTTACACTTAATAGGTACAACTTCTTGACCAATTCTCAGGTAAATAAAATTTTAAATGTTAGATAGACTTCAATTTTCATTCGTTGCATTCTTTGCAAAAAAACATAGTATAAGAGTGCAGGTGTAATCTAAATTAAATTAGTACACAATTGTGACTATTTCTATCAGAATCCCATCTTGATGGCATAACAAAGGTAAAAGCAAAGCATTATAGATTCTTCAAAAACGGGTAAAGAATCACATATGGATCCCCAAAGTCTGTCTTGACACTAAGGGCGCCATTTCTACAGATTGACCGTTGCGTGTTTGTTTATGCAGCTAAAATTTGTCATGGATTCTTTCTTACAGGGTTGTAATACCCCTTTCTAAAATCTAGCACTGCTGGGTTATGAAAATTTTATCCAAGGCAATGTTTATTCTCTAAAGGTAAACTCAGATTGAGCAAGATGCTAACGAGAATATAAATGTCCTTTCCTGTATTTCTTGTAGAATAAATCTTGACTTTGTGCCTATTCTCTTGTATGGTGTCTGAAAATGATGTTTATCCATAGCAACTATTTTTATTTAAAGGAACAAAATTCCATTAACTGTTCCTTTAACAGGAACATGGGTAGTATAATACACCTTATTAGGCATTCCCCTATTTCTGGGTATAATTTTAAAATGCAAAGGGGGCAATAAATAAGGCCCTTTGTGTGCAGCATACATCATCAATGGATGATAATTCATTCCAGCACAGTGTCTGGCATTCATTCTAAGCCAAATAAATATTCTCTCTTCACAACTCATGACAAACCCGATGAGCATCGTGACTCGATCTGGGGCTTCCGTGCACATCCGCTGTCATGTGTGAATCGAAATGTTGCTGAGACAGTGCTGATGTTCCCTACAATCCGCTTAGAGACACAAAATCAACTGTGTGTGACTGTCAAGAAGAACTGATATAAATGCAGATGATAGACAGCTTGTAGGCCAAGACAACAAGCATATATGAAATTTATTCTATTTCTAGAAAGATTACCTCCTATTAACAAATCCTGAAGACTATGGTTAAAGTCATTTATTTATTTATGAGATGGAGTCTCGCTCTGTGGTCCAGGCTGGAGTGCAATGGCGCAATCTCAGCTCACTGCAACCTCTGCCTCCCAGGTTAAAGCGATTCTTCGGCCTCAGCCTTCTGAGTAGCTGGGACTACAGGTGTGCGCCACCATGCCCGGATAATTTTTTTTGTATTTTCAGGAGAGAAGGGGTTTCACCATATTGGCCAGGCTGGTCTCAAACACCTGACCTTGTGATCTGCCCACCTTGGCTTCCCAAAATGCTGGGATTACAGGCATGAGCCACCACTCCTGGCTGGTAAACGTCTAATAATATTATTAAGTAAAGACTTCAACAGAACTGATTTGCTTAAAAAGTCTAAGTTTATACTGGAATGAGAACAAATAATGAAGACTTCCCAGCATGGTGAGCACTTCACAGAGCTTAACAAAGTGACACTTTACAACAGATATAACTTCACCTCTCTGATGTGTTCCTAACATAAATCTAAATAAATGTTATCATTTACCTTATTTTTCTGAGCCCCAAATCGGCTAGCACAGAAGAAAACCCTGCCCTGCAAGTATTCCTCATATTCTCCTTCTCCTTCTCCTCCTCATGGTACAAGGGTTTTGTGGTAAAGCCGTGCATTAATGCCAATATGTGTAATAAACACGTCTTTCATGCTAATGCAAAGAGGAAAACTCTAAAATCTCAATGGAAGTGTAGAGAAAATACGTAAAAATATTTTTACATACTAATACATGAAGTGCAATACTCAAGACTGTTTATGCATATGGATTTTTTTTTTATATCCCCTATAATTTGATTGAAATATTTCTCTTATCTATGGTCATACCACCTGAGCGTGTCTGATCCCCTCTGAAACACATATCTCCTTTGCAATCAGGATTACACATATAGAGAGAGCAAATTTTTTCTAAGAAATCTTGTAAACATAGTTATCTAGGGAAACAGTAAAATCTTGATGTTTTCTTTTTCGAGTCATGCAAACAAACATTTTTAAATTTTAGTTTTCTTATCCATAAAAGAAGAGAAATACTTCAGTATACATTTTTTGAACATTTAAATGAGATTAGCTATTAATAAAGATTCATTACTATTATAATATTATGATTATCAACTCATCATCAATATTACTGGTATAAGAATATCAAATTTTATGATTTAATGACATTGCAAACTCATGTATATATGTAATTATTTAAAATTAAAGTTGAAGGAAAGTCACTGTCCTTACATGCTAAGTTGTGTCTCCCCAGAATTCATATGCTGGTATCTTAAACCCCATTGCCAGAAAACAGAACTGTATTGGAAAACAGGACTGTCTTTAGAAAGGTGATTAAGCTATAAAGAGATCTTGAAGGTGGGTCCTCATCCATGATGATTTTTATTCTTAAACGAAGAAATCGGGACACAAAAACTCACCAAGGGATAACCCTGTGAAGACACAGGAAGACAGCTGTCTACAAGCCAACAGAGAGAGACCTGAGGAGAAGCCAAACCTGCTAACACCTTGATCTCAGACTTCCAGCCTCCAGAGCTGTGAGGAGATAACTTTTGTTGTTTAAGCCACCTAGTCTGTGACACCTTGTTACGGCAGCCCTAAGGAATGAATACAACTTCCCACAAATACACTTACACGCTTGCTACCTGATTCGCTGATTCTACTTTTAAAATGTATCTAAAATCATTCCAATTTTCCATCCCCACTACCTTTAATTTCTCTGAACCACACTACTTCTCTCTTGGATCACTGCAAGAGTCTCCTCACGATGTTCCTGCCTCCACTATACCCCTTCTGAACCCTTCTCAACGTGGCATCATGGAGTGATTTATTTTAACACAGATCTCGTCCTTGGCCTTGAGTGCTTAAAATCCTTTGATAGCTTCCAGTTGTTCCTAGCATAAAGTTACTCAAATTGCCTGGAAGGCTTTCAGTGATCTGGTTTTTGCTAAACTCTTCATCTCATTCCTCAACCAAAACATCTCCTGTTCTATACTAGTCAGGCTCAGCTTGGATCCAGGGTCTCTACTGCATCTAGAATTTTTATTGATTATTTTGTATGAGGATAGACCCCTTTCTTAAACTCTTAGCATAGTGAGTTAGCATAGATTGAAAATATTCTTCCATAACAAACAATTGCATAAATATTTTTGATGCACACAAAATATTGTCATATCCTGGTACAATCATTATAAAATTTGGATTAGACAGACTTCTGTTTATCACTTCAGGACCAACACTGTTGAGAATTAAACTGTCCCATGGGAATATATTTATTCACATCTAATGCCTTACTTAACAACCATTAGAAGGAGGAATGGAAGACAGAAGAAAGGAAGAGAGGAGGGAGGAGGGAAGGGAGGAGGGAAGGAAGGAGGGAGGAGGGAGGAGGTAAGAAAGGAGGGAGGAGGGAAGGAAGGAGGGAGGAGGGAAGGAAGGAGGGAGGAGGGAAGGAAGGAGGGAGGAGGGAAGGAAGGAGGGAGGAGGGAAGGAAGGAGGGAGGAGGGAAGGAAGGACGGAGGAGGGAAGGACGGGAATTATCAGAGGCAAAATGAACATAACTTACACATTAAAATCCCCACATATAAAGCCAAAACTTTAGGAAAGCCCAAGAAAAAGGTTTTATTTCAGATTAGAAACAAATATTAAATATGAAGAAATGAGTTTTGACTCTTGAAATATTGAGGGGAAAATTTAGTTTGCACTGGTAATAGTTCAAAGACGTTTGGGATAATATATGAAGAAGAAACCCAAATATTTGGATATTTAGCTTATTAGACAGGATATTATTATTGTAATAATATAATTTAGTCACCAGTTTATCATTTAAACAGTAGCTGTGTAAACTAGAAAGAAAAATTGATGATAGTAATAAAAATCTAGTTAATAACCATTCTTAAACAACGGTATTGTTTTAACTAGAAATTGGTATTTTTTTTTAAATCTTGTAAGAAAAATGTTCAGATAAATTGCAATGATTTGGGATGTTTTAGAAGAAGAACTTTAACATACATTAGTTTTCCCTGGATTGGGCTTTCTAAACTATTTGTACTAAGTCAAATACCGTGCAAGTCCCAGTCATTTTCATCACAAATTGAATGCAATTTCAAAAAAAATTATTGGTGAAAACCAAAGCAGAATTTTAAATGGCACTTTGCAAAATAAAAAAAAAAAATGAATTGAGTCAGCAAAAGTACTTCCTTTGAAGGAAACTATTCAAAGGACCTCTCAAAAAGAACTGCTGTAACTATCCTGTTTTCTTAGAAAAGATATGATATACACAAAAGAAAAGCTACGTGAACACAAAAATTGGTCAAATATATAGAAATGAGCTATTGAACAAGACTTGACAAATTATCATTTGAACACAGGGACACACAGGGATCTTTTTTTTTTAGCTTCCAGATTTTATCACTATCTTGATCTGTTAGTGATAATAAAAAGTTCGTCGCTGAGGACAAATGAAGCTGCTGCCTGCAAGCGACTGGAGAGTCCCTTGAAATAAATAACATAAAATTGGTTCTCAGCAAGCATCCCTTTTAAAAGATGCCTTTGTGTGTTAGCAAACCAAGTAAGTGGATGCCATTATCATACTGCCCACTAAAGCAATAGCAAACATGGTCTTCAATGACTCTCAGCAAAAGACGTAAAATGCCTTTAATTTACAGTATTTCAGAAGATGCCAATTCCAGCCGGCAAGAGAGGTTGAATATATTTCCATAAAAATAGTGACACAGCGTTTTCCTTTTTCCCTCTCATTGTCTCACAAGTGTCCTGCGAGTTTGCAGAGACTACGTAATATCTTATGCAGCCATCACGCCAATGGCTCTTGAAAGGTGTGTGAATTATTTGACTTTTACGATGATTAGTTTGTTGTACTCGAATAATTTGTAAGATTGTGAAGGGATCCTGACATCCAAATGTTTGACAAACTGGTTTTGATTTGTGATTATTTATGAATTTCAGAGAACAGAAACTTAACAAAGAAAATAGTCACAGCCCCTCTTTCTCCCAAGTACTAGATTAAAATATCATCAAAATCAACATTCAGCCTATATCAATAAAACAAATAAATGTGAGCACAATAAGAAACTAAGCAGCTGTGTATTTTTACAACAAGATGGCAATCGGTTGGCCTTTCCGGCTTTAACTTGCTTTGCTACTTCCCTTAGTTGTCTGCTTATTTTGGGAGAATTTTGAAAATGTGGAACAGAGAATAGGCCATTCATGACAGATGCTGTAAATAGGTTATCCATTTCTTCCTACCTGATAGCATTAGCCTCATCTTGTTTGGAAAGAGGTACCTTTAATTAATTCTCCATGATGCCTCTTTTCTGGCTAGCTATGAGAAACTGAAAAAGAAACATGGTCTAATTTTAATGAAAATAGGACGTGCCAAAGGCACTCAGACTAATTTTGCAGGCTAACTCAGACATTTTGAATAAAGAAAGACAAAGTTCTTATGTTAAATAGATTCATTAAGAATAGAAAAGTTATTCCTTCTGTTTAATAATTAAATTAAACACATTGTCAAAATAGAGAGTATTTAAAAAGGTAATTTTCAGTACAGAATATAACACTGTTTTTCCTTTTAAAAATATTATGGTAGTGTTTAATATTCCATTTGTATTATTTTTTTCTTTGATGGTTACAAGATTGGATGCTAATGGAACTGGTTAAATTATAAGATACAAAAAAGAGACAACTGTTAATAAATCACATTTTTATAAGCAGTGTCAATATAAATTCATATGAAAGTAACTTCTTATCACATCTGTAAGATGACTGATCACATTGATAAAAATACTGTATCTCATGATGTTGTATCTTATATAAAATTACACTCTTCTAATTTCTCAAGGCAAATCTAAGCCTCATAATCAAAATTAGTTTTCCCCTGACATTATGTCACAAACTCAGCGTTATTCACCTTTTGGATGGCTTACATTATTATTTTTTTATTTTTCAGGTCTGACTGATGGGCTTTTGCTTTTCTCCTGGCTGTGCCATAAACTAAACGGGAACATGCAGGTTTCAGAACCATACATTTCAAAGTTGAGAGTCACACACTGGACTCGTGGCAAAGCTGGGGCCAGGAGTCAGTGCTCTGATTCCGGCTCTGTCACTCTGCCTCCTTCTGTCCAGTTCTGAGCTCTCAGCCTCACAAACACCTTCTATCAAAAAAACACAGAATGAAGGATGAAATGTCTACATGTGCCTTCACTCCATCCTATAAAAATGTATAAAATCTTCGGAGACATATTGTGAGGAAAGTGATGGCTATTTTATCTAAGAAAGAATCCCCTGGATCAGATCCTAGATTCTTAGAAATTCAAGAAAGCAAAACAAAAAAAAATTAATCAAAGGAAAAAAAAATCTCTTAAGGTTGACTTTTCAAATGATTCTTTATATTTTTCCAAATTAAATTATAATGAAGTCTATATTTCTTCATTTTTTAAGTGCCAATTAAATTAGAGGAAAAATAATAAACCAACTAGTTATTTTTAATTATCAGAATACACTATGGACAGTGGCTTTCATTTAACTGTATTTTTGCCCCTGAGGCAAATTCTAAAGAGAACAAAGTTAATATTTTGTGAATTATTTAACAGGAAGATTTAATTTATTAATAGATTTTAATAGAAATAATTTAATCCAGTCCAGCAAGCTTCCATTTATTTGGAATATTAACAAACATTTTTGAGCACTTACCATGCACCTTTCCTGAGCTGTGGGTTGACTCTACCACCACGTGCAGAGAGGCCACATGCTGCACGTTCTAGCATGTCAGACAGACTTGGGGCCACCACAAACAGAGCAACAATGTGTTTTACCGACCACAACACAGCTACATGTGAAGACTGCTGTGAGTCTAATCCTGGACCCATTTCCTACTAGTTTTATCACATTAAACCCTCTACTTAAATTATCTGAGTTTCAACATCTTCCTGGAAACTAAGAGCGTCCTAGTGGTGCTTTAAAGGGGAATTTAGCTTAATTACGCACTAATGTAAAGTGTTGCATAATTGGGACCCTATGTGTTACAGCTATGGTTATACTTATTTGAAAATTTATTATAAATATAATGAAAATTTTTTGACCAGGTAGAGGGTGTCACAGTGGTGTTTGAGCTGCTTTTAAGTGAACATTGCTGTGCTAAGCACTGGAGGAAAAGAACAGAGTGAGACTCTATCTATGCCTGTCCTGGAGGCATGGAGAGTCCAGTGAGGAAGGTGGCATGGACGAATGGTCTGCATTCAGTGCTGGGGATCTCAGGGGAGTGACACTCATCCTGCACGAGGATCCGCATATAGCTCCCTGAGTTGCCAATGGAACTGAGTGGGTACCAAGGAGGCAAGGAGCAGAGGAAGGGCATTTGGAATAGTGGGACCAGCAGATGCAAGGGCAGAGGGATGCAAAACAGTACCATTTGCAAATTGTACAATGATGAGTTTGGTGGGAAGCCCTGAGTGATGCTTGGGTAGATGAGTACAAAGAACCCAGCAGGGCAGAATCACATAGATGTTTGAACACCGAGCTCAGTGTTCTACTGGCTTATTGGACATTCCAGAGAGGGACTTGGAGCAGAAGAACAAAGTGATCAGATGGAAATTTTAGATCAGTATGCTCATCAGAAGCATAGGTGGAAGGGAGGACACCTCATCCTCTGAGGAGGGATAAAAGGAGGTATGGATGGCAGCAAGTGCAGATGAAACTATGTTTATGTGGGCAGGGGTTGGAGGAGGGAGGTAAATAGTTCTCCTTGATCTCAATTTGCCAGGAAGAATAGAAGACAAATTTGATTATTAAAAATAAGAGAGTAGTCAGGTGCAGTTGCTCATGCCTATAGTCCTAGCACTTTTGGAGGTGAAGACGGGAGGATTCCTTGAGCCCAGGAGTTTGAGACCAGCCTAAGCAATATAGCAAAAACCCATATCTAAAACCACAAAACAAATAAACAAAAATTAGTCTGGGTGTGATGGCTTAGCCTGTCATCCTAGCAATTTGGGAGGCTAATGCGGGTGGATCACTTGAGGTCAGGAGTTTGAGACCAGCCTGCCCAACATGGTGAAATCCTATCTCTACTAAAAAAAAAATAATAATAATACAAAATTAGTTGGGTGTGGTGGTGCATGCCTGTAATCCCAGCTACTTCGGAGGCTGAGGCAGGAGAATTGCTTGAACCCAGGAGGTGGAGGTTGCAGTGAGCCAAGATCAAACATTTGCACTACAGTCTGGGCACCAAAATCCATCTCAAAAACAAACAAACAAACAAACAAAAATTAGCCGAGTGTGGTGGTGGATGCCTGTAGCCTCAGCTACTGGGCAGGCTGAGGTGGGAGGACTGCTTGAACCCAAGAGGTCAAGGCTGCAGTGAGCCATGATTGTGCCACTGCACTCCAGCCTGGGCAACAGAGCAAGACCCTGTCTCAATTAAAAATAATAACAACAATAGAGAGGAAAACCCATGGCTGGCGTTCTGGAGAATCTGTAAGTCTTCCCCACTCTAAGCATCTTCATCTCCTCCTCTCCAGCTTTGCTCTCCCCTAGGGTGGTTCTGATTTTCTCAGCCTATAAATGGGCTCAGCACCCTCACTCCAAGTTTCTCATCAAATCTCTACCCAAGGGGCATTTGGGAGATTGCTACTTGCCAATGCACAGGCTCAGTAGGGCTGACTTACTGCTGAGAAAGACTTCAGCAACAACAACAACAACAACAACAACAAAAAGTCCTGGTATCTCAATAAATGTGAAGAAAACGTAAAATATTGAGACAGACACATAATATTCCTTACAAACACTGCCTTTTCATCTATTTAGTTCTAAAAATTACGAAATATCCCCCGAATCTATAAAGTTCCCATTTTCAGATCTCATAGATCTCCCTTCTCTACGTTTCCTCCAGCAGAGCTCCAACAAGTGACAGAACGTGTCTCTCTCAGTTTCAAAAATTACTCCCAGCCTCGTGATCTGTCAGAAAGACTGGAAAGCTTCACATTTATAAGATACTGAAGAATAAGCTTGATGCTGAAATTCCAGCGGCCTCCAGGTAGTGAGGAATCCATAATTCCCAAGATGGAAATTAAGGGGGAACAAAGATACTATTGTTCAGGAAAGTGTGTTCATGAAGCTTGTATGCTCCAAGAATACCAAGAAGCTAAAGATTGGGCTACACAAAGGAAACGCAGTGATACGAATCATTTACATAGCATTTTACGGTTTGAAAGTGCTTTCGTATACAATATGCCATTTGCTCTTTAAAATAATCCTGAGAGCTATTCTCTACATTTTCACACATGTACAAACAAAGCAGTTAAAAAACTCATATAAACCTGTACAGAATGAGCGATTATAGTAAGAAATAGAGTTGTAATTATTCCTCCACTACATTTTTACCCTAACTCACAAGTTTTCAAAATCCCCAGATCTCTAAACTTCTCTAGAAATTGCTTAAAAGTACATTTTGGAGAGCAGGCAATTCTGATCTTATAATCTTCCAATTAAAAACGGATACAATAATTTAGTCCATGTCACCGACAATGCACAGAAGTGAAACATTGTGAACTCTTATTTTACAATGACTAACTTAACAGATAATTCATCGTTTATCATGACTGACAGTACCATTTAGATATTGAAAGTACCAGTCCTACAAGGAGGAAACAAAACATGAGAACTTCTTAGAGTGTAATATTTGGTATGCTATCCAAAATAACAACATGGTGTTAATATGTTTATAAATTATGACATTAAATTTCTCTCAACTTATATATTCAAAGATGTTCTAAAACTTCTATATTCAAAGAGGTTTTAAATCTTTGAATATATAAGTTGAGAAAAAAATAACTCCATGCTGGAACATTCCGTAACGTCTGAAGCAACATTTGTTAGCAGATATCCACATATGTAAAACATTTGTAAACAATACTGGTGAAAACCATCATGACTTAAGATAATCACCAGATTAAAACAATGTTTTTCATATTTAGCCTAGTTACAATAATACTTCATTTATCAATACAACAGGGTTTTCACTCTACTGTTGGTATAAGGTAATGTTTTATGCTCCCAAAGATTTGCTGTCTTTATCCACCTCATTAGTCTACTCTACCAGGTTATGATATTCATCTGTAGGTAAGTATCAGAGGCCTCAAAGAGAGGACAATTTTCTCTGGGTCAATATTTCTGTCTGCTACCATGACAGAACGAGTTTCCCTCTATTCCTTTGAGAATAATCTACCTTGTTATGTGCAAAATTCACAAGCTCGTGAAAAAGGATCTGTTCTGGATGAATTCCAAGTTTAGCAACATTTTCAGACACTAAAATGATCATTTTTATTACATGGTAGAAAAACATGGTTTTTTTTTTTTCAATAGCTAGCTTAGCAGCACTGGCTCTGTAGCTAATTGCAAATGAGAGAGGAAACAATAAGTGATTCTGGCCATGACTCCTTTGCAGTTACTGGGGGGCTGAGGTTGAGGGCATTACTGGAGGCCAGACTTGACACAATGTGAGATTACACTGAACTTGCCAATCACTTCATTAATGCAAAACAGGCTTCAACAGAGTCTTGTATTCATTTTTAAAAGCCTAACATAGGAAAATGATTTCTTAAATTGCTGTGCTGTTTCTAATATCATCATTTGGTAATATGATTAGTAGCTGACAACATAATAGGAGAAATTATTTTGAGGTCATATGTTGAAGTATTTGCATCATGAACAGAAATACCCAGAAAGTATCAGATGCTTAGTTTTCGAAGTGACTGAAAGAAAAAATTCCCCTCCAGTTAGGACCTAGTGTCAAACTCCAACCCAAACACACAAACAAAATGAATACATTGAGGCAAGTTTAGGGCTATGGTATCTTCATCTATTAACCTGCGAAACTATAGGGGGTTGGAATTAGCATTTCTAGAGAAACAAAGACATTAGCAAATGTGAGTGTTCAAAACACGTGGGTGCTGAGAATGTTTCCCTGTCCACAGAATGGTGTGGTCTAAACCATCTTATATGGTTAGCACTTCTTTTCTCATTTGTCCTCAAAGAAATTTATCCTTCAGGCCATAGCAGTAGCTTTGCTTTGTAGTACTGGTTTTTATTTCCAGTTCTTCAAATCTGATTCACGGGCTACTGAAAATAAATGATCTCTTGTCTCTCTTTTTTTTTTTTTTTTTGCTGCAGATTAAGTTAGTTAGGTGGAGCCCAGGCTGAAAGTTCGTTTATCTTTGGTAAATTTGTTTTATTACAGGAGGTGTTTAATATATGGCTCATAGTAAAAGCTGGTTAAACTAAACAAGAAGTTGATATTAAGTTTATATTGCATCCATATTGTATAGTTATAAGGTCTGGATATAACCCAACGTTCTCAACCCCTTTAACTAGCTGTGATGCCCATGGCACTCTGAGAGTACACCTGCTACCAGAAGGAGAGCCTTGAGTGTGAGTTCTCCAGATTCTTGGCATTTAGAATAATCGGATAAAAGGCACAAAGTAACAAAGGAATGAAACACAGGAAGAAAGATGTAAAAGTGGGGATTTATTATAGCCAGAAAGCACTTCACAGTGTGGGAGGGGGCCCAAGCAATGGGTTCCTGGGCCTAGTTACAAAGTTTTCTGGGTTTTAAATACTTATTCTGAGGTCCCTATCAGTCACCTCTTATCTGGATGAAGGATTTGGTCCCCGGCTATTAAAGGCTGGGGTGAATTGGCCCCTACTGCAGATGGAGGGATGGCCAGTGCTTGGCCCATAGTCAATCAAGGCACTCTCCCTTTCCATCTGAGACACGCGGAAGCAGGAGGGCTGTAGGGAGAGCAGCCTTTGATCCTTTGTTGCTAGGAAATGGGGAGGCAGGAGGTTTTCATTTCCATTTAGCTTCAGGAAGTTTGAGTTAACTGGCCTTAGGTTCCCTGCCCCCCGACCCAGATGTTTCCCTTTTGATACACTTTTGGGAAGTCAGCACGAATTGGCCTTAGACCTCCTGCCCCTAGACCTCGGGGTTCTTCCTCGATTCAGCAGAAACTGGCCTTAAGTTCCCTGCCTCAAGACCCTATTCTGCCTCACACTCATCCCACTGAAACATATCCTTGCCATATTCATTCTACTTCTCTTTTTTGTTCTGTAACTTTCTGATAAGGGTGTGTTTTTAGAACTTAATTTCTCTTTCCTGTTTTGCCAGTAAAAATCTGAAGTGAAGAGTCACATTGCTCTAGTTCCAACTGGTCCATCAGCACATCCCATTCTGCTTGAGGGCTCCAATCTAAATGCCTCACCACATTACCCCTCCCCTCCAGAATCTGGGTAGAGCCACCAAATTGTTATCTGGATCGTCAGCTACTGATAAGTCATAAAGGAAGTGAAGACAATCTTGTTCTTGTTTGTCTGGAGCTTCTTTTTATCATGAGATAATCAGCAGGACCTCTGTGCCCCGACTCAGGGGTTTTACATACTCAGCAAAGAGCCGGAGTTTTCCTCATTGACTTCTTCCAGCTTTCTAGAGACTTCTCAGGCATAGGAGAACAGGAGTGATGGATTTGCCAGTTTGTCAGGAAGAGGTGCATCACCATAAAACAACATTCGCATCATTCACAGTGTAGGAAACCAGGGGAATTGTGTCCCTGGGAGAAGCTGAAATGGAACTAAAAAATAGGCTTTCAGACCCTATCCATGAGTGGAGTGAGGCAGAGACCCCCGAAAGCATTTCTAACACGAAAATAGAAGGGAGGATAGCATTTGTTTGATAAAACGTTATCTACTTCATTTAAATAAGAATTCTATTTTTCTTCTTTTAAAATATATTTAAATGATTTTGAAATAGAAAGCTTTAAGGATGTTAGCAATGTAACTTGGTTAAGAATATAATTACATTTCTCAAAGGAGACATTCATACAGCCAACAGACACATGAAAAAATGCTCATCGTCACTGGCCATCAGAGAAATGCAAATCAAAACCACAATGAGATACCATCTCACACCAGTTAGAATGGCGATCATTAAAAAGTCAGGAAACAACAGGTGCTGGAGAGGATGTGGAGAAATAAGAACACTTTTACACTGTTGGTGGGATTGTAAACTAGTTCAACCATTATGGAAAACAGTATGGCGATTCCTCAAGGATCTAGAACTAGATGTACCATATGACCCAGCCATCCCATTACTGGGTATATACCCAAAGGATTATAAATCATGCTGCTATAAAGACACATGCACACGTATGTTTATTGCAGCACTATTCACAATAGCAAAGACTTGGAATCAACCCAAATGTCCATCAGTGACAGACTGGATGAAGAAAATGTGGCACATATACACCATGGAATACTATGCAGCCATAAAAAAGGATGAGTTTGTGTCGTTTGTAGGGACATGGATGCAGCTGGAAACCATCATTCTTAGCAAACTATCACAAGAACAGAAAACCAAACACCGCATGTTCTCACTCATAGGTGGGAACTGAACAATGAGATCACTTGGACTCGGGAAGGGGAACATCACACACCGAGGCCCATCATGGGGATGGGGGAGGGGGGAGGGATTGCATTGGGAGTTATACCTGATGTAAATGACGAGTTGATGGGTGCTGACGAGTTGATGGTTGCAGCACACCAACATGGCACAAGTATACATATGTAACAAACCTGCACGTTATGCACATGTACCCTAGAACTCAAAGTATAATAAAAAAAAATATATATATATATAATTACATTGCACAGATATAATAGTTTAGACGCATGTAATAAAAGGCACGAATCCTTTAATTGAATTACTAAAACACATTATGTGTTTATATTGAGTACAGATCCTCTTTTGCCAAATTGGACATCCGTGGCCTGAAAAGGTTTAACTGGAACCGGCAGAGTTAGACTACCAATGACTACCAATGATCTCTTGTTGAGAACTTTATGGTTCTATATTTTTGGGGGAAAAAAGAAAAAAAAAAAAAAGCTCCAATTTGTAAGAAAGATCTGGAAAAATTTCCCAAAGATTATATACTAAAGTCTTCTTTGGGAAATTGTGACTTAATCTGAGAAAAGTGACTTAATCTACAGGTTACTATATATTTTTCAGATTGAAATACATGTGGTAAACTAGACCACTTCTCAGCCCTGTCACACTCAGACATTCTCATCTTGAATCCTACTCAGAATTTCTTTATTATTACTACCGTTATTATTTTTTGTGGAGAGAGGGTCTCACCACGTTGCATGGGCTAGTGTCAAACTCCTGGGCTCAAGTGATCCCCTCCACTTGGCCTCTCAAAGTGCTGGGATTACAGGCTCGCACCACCACACCTGGCCCCATTCCACATTTCTTAATGAAGAACGTGTATTTGACCTGTCTCAAGGAAGCAAAGTCAACAGTGCTTCCCTGTGGGTTCTGGGTCAGCTCTCACCACTTAGGGTTTTTTCTGTATGAGGAATGCCAGGGGTAGAAGGGCTTCAAGAAGCAGAGCAGTTCATACCAGCTTTGCATTTGTTGAGTTTTCAAACTCATGTCTTGCTCAATGCCCATCCTTTGGCACATGATTGACCCCATTCTTTGTAGGACTGACCAGGCTGTTTGTTGTTACCGCTCTCGTTTGTAGACAGGGTGCATGTTTTGTACCCTGCACTAACTAGGTATTCAATAAAAATCTGTTGGGGAGTGAACACTTAGCAACATCGCAGACACTTGAGAGAGGCAATTACATGCATCTGCTTCCCACACACCAATACAATGGCAGCCGGTGATGAATTCAGACCATAGGTGCGACAGGTCACATATAAGTCAGCCTCGTACTACACGGCCCATGTCAATCCTCAAAATAAGGATAAAATCATTTGGAAACATGAACCTCGAGTGAACCTCTCCCAGGACCCACATCCACCCGAGGCAGCAAGGGGCCTAGTGCAGTCGGCGCAGCGCCACAGCCTCCCCTTTGCGTCTGACACATCCACAGCAGGTGGATTCATTCCGATCAGCTTCAGCCCAGCATCGACGTGCAGCGCGGGCAATTCGGGGCTGATAACGCGGAACACCAGACTCCAAAGACCTGTACCCAGGATGCGCCTCAGCGGGAAGCGCAGAGAGAGCAACGTTGAAAAGCCTGTTTACCCAGGTCCTCAGACGCTGTGATGCGCGCTGTGTGTGATCTCTGGTTAAAACGCCACAACTCCAGTGAAGGAAGCTCCACCATTATCTGTCTAAATGTTTATATGGACACATGAAATTTTTATTTTTATTTTTTTAATTTTTATTTAATTTTTATTTTTTTTGAGACAGAATCTCGCTCTGTCGTCCAGGCTGGAGTGCAGTGGTGCCATCTCGGCTCACTGCAACTTCTGCCTCCCGGGTTCCCGCCATTCTCCTGACTCAGTCTCCCGAGTAGCTGGGACTACAGGCGCCCACCACTGTGCCCGGCTAATTTTTTTATTTTTTATTTTAGTAGAGACGGGGTTTCACCGTGTTAGCCAGGATGGTCTCGATCTCCTGACCTCGTGATCCGCCCGCCTCGGCCTCCCAAAGTGCTGGGATTACAGGCGTGAGCCACCGCGCCCGGCCATACACACTGAATTTTAAGGAAGTCAAATCGCCTGCCCGGCATCAGGCATCTTCCTCAGTCAAGAGCTCCGCCAGCACTGCCTGTCCATCCACCCAAAGGCGGGGAGAGCCAGAGATCAAGGGGTTTTCTGGGCTTTTCCTTCACCTTCCTGCCCTAACTCCAGCTGTCCTCATTCCAGTGAGTGTTTAGAACCATCCCCTCCTGTCCAATCTCTTCCTCAGTTACCCTCACGATTTTTCTTCTAATCTCCCCCTTCCCCCGTCACCAACCAACACTGCCTCACACAACTGCTGAAAATGAAAGCATGAATGATTTAACTGCTGCCCACTTTGAATTGTTCAGTGGTTCCTCCTCACCTGAGTAATTCCATACAAAGTTCCCAGGGGGGCCGGGGAAGCCCTCTGTATGCTCACCTGTCTACCCCGCCCACCCCTTCTTCCCTCAGTCCTCAGGGGCTGTGCTGTCCTCCTCACTGCCTTCCCCACGTGCTGCCCTGTCTAGAACGGCTTTTCCACCTGCCTTCTGGAAAGTCCCATGCCTCATTTGGATACCCTACATGATTGCTTTTGTGCTCCCACCACAATCTGTTCCTGTCTCCATTAGCACCCTCCTCCTTGGGCATTTTAATTAGTCATGTATAAACCTGTTTCTGGATAACGATAATGACACTAATAAATAATATCAGTTCCCTAATGCAGCTGGTCCTGTGGCAGGCAGTCCATGAAGGTTACTCTGAGTGCTGGCTCACGGGAACCCCATTCTTTCTCTGAAACATCCAACATCACCATGGTCAGGTTTCAGATGCAGACACTGAAGCTCCCCTAGGTTAACCACCCCGGGCAAGCCAGGGACTTGCCATGTGAGATCAGGGCCCGATGCAATGTGCCAACTGCAAAGCCGGGCACGTAGACACATCACCAGAAAGACTTCTCTGGTCTGGAGATGGTGGCTGAGCTTCCTGGAATGAGGGGCTGTGTATGATTCTTCTCACAGCCTCAGAGGCTCCTGCAGCACAAACGCTGGGGTGCACAAGGTAGAAACCCACAGAAGATGCACCAAAGTCCTGTGTAGAGGCTCAGTCTTAAAACCACAGGTTCCATGATTGTTTCCCGTAGTCTGTTCTATGACCTTTACAGTAAAGAAACATACAAGCAGGAGGAAGACTTTTCTCTTGGAAAAAATAACACAGACAGCATCTTTGATGTGCTGTGACATGCTCTGAGTGAAGCTCAAGTTAGGGTCAATAACAGTTCCTGCCTAAGTCACTATAACTAATTGCTATAGACTGGGCAACGTACAAACAAAACACATTGGCTATTTGGAGTTCTGGAGGTTGAGACATTCAAGCTCTAGGAGACCGGGTGTCTGGTCTGGTGAGGGCCTTGTGTGTAGACAGTAGCTGCTCCTGGAGCCCTCACCTGGTGGACAGCAGAGAGAGGAGAGTGCCCTTGTGTCTCTTCTAGTAAGGGCACTCAGCCCACAGTGGAGGCTCCACTCTCATCACCTCCTCGCCTCCCAAAGGCTCCGCATCCTAACGCCATCACCCTGAGTTTAGAATTTCAACAGGTGCATCGGGAACAGACATCATGATTCAGGCCCTCATGCTGCCTTTGGCTTGTGTCCTGGGAAAGATGGCACATGGTTGGGAGACACAGCCTGCATTCCATTCCCAACGTAGTTCACCATCATCTGAACTGTTCAGATGACCTAACTTCACCTGTAATTAAACATTTTATTTCATATTAATTTTTTTTTTTTTTGAGATGGAGTTTCGCTCTTGTTGCCCAGGCTGGAGTGCAGTGGCATAGTCTTAGCTCACTGCAACATCCACCTCCTGGGTTCAAGCGATTCTCCTGCCTCAGCCTCCCAAGTAGCTGGGACTACAGACACATGCCACCATAGTCAGCTAATTTTTGTATTTTTAGTAGAGACAAGGTTTCGCCACGTTGGCCAGGCTGGTCTCGTACTCCTAACCTCAGGTGATCCGTCTACCTCGGCCTCCCAAAGTGCTGAGACTACAGGCATAAGTCACTATGCCTGGTCCATAATAATTTTTACATTCCTAAAAAAAAAGATAAGCTTTCACATATTAACTGAGATTTTTTAAAGCATCAATCTAGTTTGAATTTCTAAATTTAAAGATACAGTTTGGTATGATAAAACTAATATACCTTAGGTGATAACTTCCATAGCTCTGAGCAATATTTGAATGGTATTTCTATGTAAGTGCCAATAAAATAAAATCCGTGAATATATTGAAGGATTACTGTATCTGGAATCTTGACTGTGAATACTCAGGGAACTACCATTTCAATACTAACCAGACACATTCAATTCTAAGTACAGAACAAAATCTGAACTAGATTTATGCTAAAAGGGAAATGAGCAATTGGTCCCTCTGTCTGTAGAATCATCCCAGCTCCACACCTACGGAATGGAGGATGCAAAGTTCTACCCTGAAGGCATAAACAATGCTGAGTGATGCCGAGTTCCAACAGCAACATTTTCCAAATAGCCTCAACCCCAAGCATCCAGCCAGGCCTTGCTGGATGTGTCGTAGCTGCTTCAGGAGTGGTCAATTGTGAATTTGCTATTAAAATACAACTTTAATTGATTCATTCTCTTTATAAATTAAATGTGAAATGATTACTTTTCAGATGACCTAAGTCCACTCTAATGTTCAGTAATCTACCTCTCGGTGTTTTGTTAAATTGCAAACAACAGGAAATTCTGTGATGTGGTACGCAAAGTTCAGTCCTGTCACAGAGAAGTCAGAGAGGCTGATGGATGCATTTAAAATGTCCTCCATGCGCACTTAAAAGGCATGTGTAGCTGTGGGTGAAGAAGTTAATGTAAGTAAAATGAACTTGTTTGTTTTTTAAGGGAGTGTATTTTCCATATTGTGTATTTTAAGGAATAAACTGTGATATCTTGAGGATGGAGAATAATCCAGGTACGTCCTGAGGCATCCGTCTCTTAGCCACAGGATCGGTCCCATGAAAACAGGGCCATTTCTCCATCATGCACCTTCTTCCAGCCTGCATTCACTTTCCCCAAAGGTAGAAGTCTCCAAGCTTCCCCACCTCCCTGTTAGGAAGGACATCTCTAACTTCCCTAACCCGTACCATTCTAACTCAGTGTCTGCAGCTGTCTTCCGTGCCTGGCTGCCTCTGGAAGTAATGTGGACTCTTATCTTTGCATGGCAGGCTTTGGACAACTTCAGTGCCTTTTACCAGGGCTTAGAGCCTCAGCTAAGAGATTTTTTCACAACAGAGATATCTTCTAGAAGGCAGAATTTCTCTTTCTGTTCTTCTAAGTGTAATGAATAAACATGACCCTGCTGGAGGATTCGTAACTCAGGTACAGGTCAAACGAGCAAACAAGCCAAAAAACAAGCATTAACTGCAATTCCAATCTTTTTTCTAGTTTTGCAAATTGTTAAGGTGCTCATAAGGAGTGGCTCGCATTTGCTTTAGAACTTTAGGGTGTGGAAAAGTAGATTCAGAATGCAGATTAAAAAGGAACTTCAAAAACCAACCTGCTTTATCTAAAAAGATCATTTAAATGTGTAGTCTGTGCATTTGCAGAGGTGTTGGGAGAAGAGAGGGAGGGATAGAATAACCTCAGCAGTATGGCTTATAAATATCAAAAATGCCCTGCTGTGACAAATGCCTAATAAACAGCAAGAACAATGTTTAATATTATTCCCTCTCCTGTGCTTTTATTACACTCTGCAACTTGCAAACTTTCAGTAGAAGTCTTCCAGATACAGAGCTTAGAGATTATTTTGGAGAAATGATGAAAGAGAAATTGTGTCTTGTATGGGGAGGTAATGAAATGGTTGAGGAGCCTACAGCTAAGTTTGGGGGTGGCGCCAAGGTGCAACTTGCATCCCTTACTCAGCAGAAGATATCAGGATTCCCTATTCACCAGATGCATTAGAAGAGTCAATCTTTGAAAGCAAAGGAATTCATGCAAAATCCTGCTACCATAACCTCATCTTGTAATATCCAGTATAAATATAGTGAAGTTTACGGTGAAAGCTAAAATAGTCAGACTTCTTCGGACCATGCATGTGTAAATCATTTGCCTTGTTATAGATCCTATGATCAATGCTTCAAGAGATAAATCACTTATTTACAGTGACACATTAACTACAATCCAGTTTCCAGATCCTGCTGACCAAGAAAAATATTCTTTAAAAATATAAATGAAAAATTCTGAGACATTTGTAATCGCAGTAAGATACTGAATCATCCATATCTAGTTTAACACACACATTATGCAGAAGATAGCCAAATGGAAGACTTTGGTAGTGAAATTTTATCATAGAGTTATACCACAACATTAAATTAGCATGGGGAATTAAGATGTTATCCTTGTCAGATACGTTTCTCAGTTTCTCATGGATTATAACATGTATTTTCACGTCATTATCAAGAATCTGTGGCATCATTATTATTATCTCAACATTATAGGTGATGAAAATCTAACTGATTTGCTCAAGTTCACACAGATAAATTAATAGCAGGTAAATACTAGAGGAAGACTGTAGTATTAAAAAGTCATGATTTTTGCTTCCTAGTCCTGGCTTTTTCCTAGTGCCACATTTCTTCTGCAAACGCTCATTTTACATGAAAAATAATTGTTCTAAGATTTTTTTACATATAACACAAATCAAGCATATTTCCATGTATCTTTTCTATTGCAGGCACACATTAAATATTAGAGGGCAGAGAAGTCCATTTGTCTATCAGCAGAGATCAGTTTTGCCTGCCTAAAATCAATTGGAGGTGTAAGCAGTTACAGTCCTTCCTGCCTGTGGCTTGCTGGGCAGTCATTTTAATGTAATTAATATGTTTAGCTTGGTAACTTCATATGACTTTGCTTTAATGTTTTTTCCCCTTTATTAAGAACTTTCCCAATGTCCAGACTTATATGGTTAATACACAGGAAATTGTATAGAAAAATATTAGCAATAATTGCTTGAAATTGGATAATTTATAAAATTGTAGCTAACATAGTTCTTACATCTTTGGAGAAGAAGAGACACCATACACTTTCAAGATTATTCCCACTTTATCAAGAGAATGCTCTATGATATTAATATATAAATATGATGGTTAAAATCTACTTCCAGTTATAAATCAGCTTTTTGAATTGAATATTTACAGGAATCAGGTAGACATGTAAGCGGGAATGTTTATGTACTAATCTTTTTAAAATCCCTTGCTTAGACCAGGCACAGTGGCTTATGCCTGTAATCCCAGCACTTTGGAAGGCCAAGGCAAGTGGCTTGTTTGAGCCCAGGAGTCTGGGAAACACTGAGAAAACCTTATCTCTAAAAGAATACAAAAAAAAAAAAAAATTTAGCCAGTCATGGTGGCGCACATTTGTGTTCCCAAATCCTTGGGAGGCTTAAGTGGGAAGACGGTTTGAGCCCAGGAGATCAAGGCTGCAATGAATCATGATTGTACCACTGCACTGCAACCTGAGCAAGACAGTGAGACCCTGCCTCAAAAAAGAAAAAAAAATCCTTTACATATATACACACACACATTGTATACACACACACACACGCCTAGTAATATATACATATAATCAAATACATATGCACACATTTTTATGGGAATATGCACACATACACGTATAGTGAGATAGTAGAGAATATATGTATGTGTACGTGTATATATGGAGAAATGAGAAATTCACATCAAATTAGACATAAGATTTTTCTCAAAAACTTTATGAAAAGTATATACCCTATCCTCTTCTCAAAATCTTAGAAACGGTATTTCCCTTCATTTCTCTGCTATGACAAAGTGAATAAATCTCGTAGCAAATGCATACCATTTATTACAATTGTAAAATGACTTGTAACATCTTATTAACTGTTCTTGAATGGGGTATGATTCTCTTTCAGATGTGTAATTAATATAGCCGTAAAGGAAAATGGCAATATCGTATTGAATATTGAATCTTGACTGTAGTGATCACGATGGGAATAAGACAAGCAGAGCCCAGTTCCTGTTTTGCCACTAACTCACCAACTCACCCAAGGCGAGCGGGAGAGTATGCCAGAAATGACACATATGGCTATGAGGACAGAGTGTGCAAGTTTGACTCAGTTGATCTCTGGGCTGTTCCCACTTCCGACATTGCCTCCTTTTATGAACTTGACTGTGTCTCTTTCTACATTCTGGAAGTCAACAGTGTAATATGCTACCGCTCAAGGTTCCCTAGCCTCATTCATGCTGTTGCCTGTGCCCAGCGCTCACCAGGCTAGCCACTGGCTATGGTTCTGCAGCTCTGCTTCCCAGTCTTTCTGACATTTCTGCTCAAAACTGTTGAATTACAAAGCACCAGCTGGTCCCTTGTCAGCAGTGGCCTCTGCGCAATCACAGGAAACGCTGCATTCCGTCACAGGGTGCCCTGAGACATCCTTGCTGTGTTTCCTCTCTTCACCTTGCAAGGCAGTTGACATCCTTTATTTTGTCATAATGTGACTGCCTGGAATTTCCACTTCCATCAATCCAGCAGTCCCACAGATATAAGAACCCATGCACTGGGCATGGTTTCAGTGTGGTGACCGTGTGCTCTAAAACCCTTTGTTGGGGAAAACACAGTTTTTATATATTTGCGTCTGAAACAAAAAGTGATGGAATGTCAGATGCAAGTGATGACCATAGCTATGTGGCTTTCCTGACTCATAGTGGCACACAAACATCTCAGATTCCATCATTTAACCCAGCCAACGAAGCACTGTGGACCCTGCTTTCAAGCGTTCTGTGCATTACTGACAGCAAATTACTGAGAAGGCAGAATTCCATGATAGCTTTCCATCCTCAATTTGCACCATATTTTCAGCTTGCTGCCACTTTTTTTTCCCAAGGAGGTAATAAATAAATTGGAAGAAACACTGAAAATACAGCAAAGAGTCAGGAGTCTGCCTTCACAATTTGCTATGGCTGAGGGTGAGATTTACAATTTTACACCCATGATAGGAGATCTATAACCTTAGATGGCACATCTATTCAGGAAGAATAATATCAAGGTTAGTGTAAGCATACAACGAAATAAAGTTTCTGGCAAATGGTGATGCTAAAAAATAAATAAATAAATAATAAGCTGTTTCTGTTCTCAGCTTCCTATTTAAGTTGAAAGGACAGAGTCCAGGAGTACCCAGTCAAGCAAATGTCCATGTTTTGTGACATATATTTCTAATCTATTGTGTAAGTATAGACAAAGGCATTTAGCAGATGTCACCTTATTGCCTCAAAGAGCTAAACATTAATGGGTATCTATGGAAGGGGAATGGTTTACCAGAAGTTCAAAAACTGTGTGCAGACAAGACCCCCCTGCGGAGAAAGGGCAGAAGTCAGGACACTACGCTCCTAAAGTCGTGAGCTGGGCCAAGAGGTGAGGTGTTTGGCAATAGGAATACATGAGCCTACAAAAGATCTAAGTAAAAGGTTTCAAAAAAGGAATTCTATTCTTGTCCCTTAATTGATAACCTGAGCATTCTCATTAAAACTGTACAGGGAAGAAGACATCATGTGTGTAGACCTACCTTATGTAACTAAGACTCATGCCCATGGAAGACATCAGTATCACTGATCACAGAGAAAGTAAGAGAAAGACTGAATGCTGAAGAGAGGCACCATTATAAATTAGTGAAAGGTTTCTGATTTGTTGATACTTGGTCAGCTACATCATAGTCCCCAAATATTTGTTGAAGTGACACATTTTTCTAAATTCCAAGTCTATTGACAATAATACAAAATGTTATATTGAAAATTAAGTGGGCTACCCTAATGCTACTCTAGAAACAGGACTCCAAGTTTCTGCAGTGATAAACCTCATCACAGAACCTAACACTGTTGCAGAATTTGTCCTGTTCCGGCCCTCTTTGTGAAGGGCTTTGAACTCCTGCAATGCCTACAGTGGCCACATGAGGCGCATGCACTATTGTTCCCACGTTACAGATGACATAAAAGAGGCACGAACTGTTTAAATGATTTGCCCAGCGTCGTCCTTTTGCAATTTGTAACGCAGTAAGATGACTTGGTCACGCAAATGTTGAAAAGCGGCTGCAGAGGGGTAAGTCTGGGTCTGGATTATGGGGTGGAACAGCCAGATCAGCGCTTGGGTCTCGCCTTAGAGCCTCACCTGCCTGACTCCCTCAGGGTAAACAGCCACGCTGCTTCTAATACTCTGCTGTAGATCACATCGTTTTTACTTTATAAATCAGAACTTGCCTCTAACTGGCAGGAACCTTGTTTGGGAAATGAAAATATGGTAAGTATTTTCTTCCAGTTAAAAAGGGGAAAGCATCGTTCTTAAATGCAAAGCTTCATTGTTTAAAAAACTTAAATCTTAGGCCATGTCTTAGAATGAATGCTCTTATCTTTACATTGCGAGTCATTTTTTCAGATAGAGACAAGGTTTGACTTTTTATCACTCTTGGTTAGCTGATGACATAATACACATTCAAAGTAATGTGACGGATTATAAGCAAATTTCTAATCAAGAGCGTTCTACTTCGTCAAATCACAACAGAAACATTCCTCCGTGTCAGCTTTTGTCAATGATCCCCAGATCTTTCCAGTAATTTGTATATTAAGAGCCACAAAGGGGAACACACAAAGCTGCAAAGTAAATGAAATCCTCTTAAATAAGGCAAAATGAAACAAGGAAAAAGTGTTATCCTACAGCCCTCTCTGTTCCCAGTAGGTGCAGGAATGAACAACCCAGGTGCTCTGCAGTTGCACATTTTAATCATTGAGTCACTGAAGTCTGCTGATAAACATCAAAAAAGCCTAATGGAGTCAGAGACCCAGTGGCCTAGTTCCTCAGATGAGCTCCAGAGATTCCTGCAGAAATGGAATTGGAATAGGGCTGGCTGGAATTATCAGAGCATGATAATCACGCGATCCTGACATTAAGAGTCCCTCTGCCTCACACCACCCAGAGGCAATTCACTGTGTGAGGGGTATGGGAGGAAGCTTTCATATCTGGATTGGGATCCCTGTGATATCCTTGGAGTAGCAGCAAAATCTTTGTTTTTACTGTTTAATTATAGCTAAAGAATTGATAGGCTTGGAAATGCTTTTTCCTTTTCAATGAAGGCTCCGAACAGCCGTGCAAAGTTTACGTTCTCTCTGGTTTTGATAAAACTTACATGAATGCAAAAGCCAATGGCAAGTCCATAAAATTTCTCAATGAATCTCTATACTGACTTGACAAAGAAAAAATATACAATTGGTGCTCTTTTACTGAGCATTTTTATCTCAAATTCTTTATTTTCCTTATGTGTAATAAAGCAAGTCCCTCCTATTTGACTTAATTTCAAATTCTTAAAAATCACTTCTATCAACATACCCAAAACCATTCACTTAGTGGCAATATTAGAAACAACGGTAAATAGTAGTATTTGCTACATGGTGATACCAGATACCTATCTGTTTGTGATTTAAGATAATTTTCCGTACTGTCAGGGGCCCCGGAAGAGACTGTGTGCAGTTTGCAGTGGGGCCAGTGACTGCTTCAACCTTTGAACAGGAAATCCAGACAGTGTGGACTTTTGGGAAGGGCCCAAGTTACAGATCCAGCAGCAAATACTATGAACAGAACCACGGGGAGGCTTTTAATTTATCTGAGCTTAAGTCTACTCATACATAAAATGGAGTGGATTTTTCTTACCTCTCTGGACATTTGTGAGGGTTATGAAACTTTATCTATCAGACCAACTTTGCAACTGCTTGACAGATGATGGCTACATCCCAGATGATATTAAGTAGGGGTGGTGGCCGGGCATTGAGGGGCATATTCTGCACACAAAGAGCCTGTAGACCAGAACAGGGATGGACCCACCATGACCAGGGTGACAAATCTTGTGGAAACCCTAAGAGTGTATTTTATATTTTTAAGTGGTAGAAGAAACATCAGAATAAGATTTTGTGACATATGAGGATGTATTAAATTTATATTTCTGCATCCACAGGAGTTTATAAGAGCACAGCAGGGCCTATTTGTTTACATCCTGTCTGTGACTAGTTTGGTGCCGCAATTGCAGAGCTGGGTCACTGAACTAGCAACTCAGGATGGGCAGAGCCCAAGATATTTACCATCATTTTCTTTGAAGAAAATGTTTATTCAGTCCAGTTCAAAAGTTGAATTGAAAATTTTCTATTTTTGTCCTTTTTCCTTCTCTTTTTTCCCCTGCCTCCTTTCCTCCCTTCTTCCTTCCCTCCCTCCCTCCCTTCATTTCCTTCCTTCCTTCCTTCTGAGTAGCTGGAGGAAGAGGTTCAAAGAACTAGTTAAAGCAGCTCTAGCTACCTCTAGTCAATGACTGTGTTCTTGTTCCCCCAGTATTCCTAAGACCCTCTGCTGGGCATGTAACAAATGCAAGTCTTTCATGCAGAGTTGATTTTCAGAGCAGTTCAGACCTCTGGTATCTGGGCGTGGGGTGGAGGCATCCCTTCACGCTCCCCACCTTGGGTGGGCCTGCACAGTTGTCCCTCTGGCCCTCCTTTTCCTAGGAGTCAGGGCCAGGGCTGACCCTCCTGGTCCAGCGTTCACAGCTGGGTGAACTTGCCCAGTGCCTTAGCCAAACTTTAGTCAGTCTCCTATCCTCCCCACAGGACAACAGGATGCTGAACTTGGGCTTGTCCCTGAGTTTCAGCAATCTCTAAGGTGCAGAGCTCAACTGTTGCAAGGACCCTTTCCTGCTCAACTGCTCCCATACACTGAACCAATGCCTACTCAAGGCTCCTCCTATCCCTACCCCTGCTTCCCGATTCCAATACAAGAAAAGCCTTTTTTTTTTTTTTTCTGTTTGAACTTGAGATCCCTGTAGCACCTGAGGTCAGACCATTCTCCCTATGGCCTTCATCATTTTTATTGATGCCTCTCCTTTCATATTTCTCTTGGCACCATTGATGCTAGGAGGGAGGATCATGTCCCCATGCCAGCTCTGCAGACATGGGGAAGATTAAACAACAGAAGCACATGTCAAGCCCTGAGAGAAAGGATGCAGTCATCTCTATTGCAAAATGATATTGAAAAAAAAAAAGAAATAGTAATATTAATACAGCCGCTAGTGCAGTCATCACTATGGCAAAAGGATATTGGAAAAAAACCCAAAGAAATAGTAATATTAATGCAGTTGCTAGTGCAGTCATCACTATGGTAAAAGGATATTGATAAAAACCCCAAAGAAATAGTAATATTAATACAGCCACTAGGTTGTGTCCTAGGTTCACTATGACAGAAGAGTCCTCTTTCCTCTCCTTATTTTTCTGGCCCAGAAATGGTAATTTTCATAGTGGTGTTGCTGGTGGCAGTGGAAGAGCAATACAGTAATAATGAGTATTATGGGCCAGCAGCTATTCCTAAACCACCCCTTTCAGTCCTCATCACAATCCTGTGAGAACTACCATCATTGTCACTTGATGGGGGGGGGACACTGAAGTGCCGGGAGTTTAGAACTTTCCCAAGTTTATCATAAGGGGTGATCTAGAATCCGAGGATAGGAAGTGGGTTTTCAGAATCTGAAATCTCAAGTCCTAAGTACACTACTGTTTCCAGCTGAAAGGAGAGATTATATAACTCTTTTTTTTTTTTTTTTCTTGTTGGAGACAGAGTTTCACTCTTGTTGGCCAGGCTGGAGTGCAGTGGCACGATCTCGGCTCACCACAACCTCCACCTCTCAGGTTCAAAAGATTCTCCTGTCTCAGTCTCCCGAGTAACTGGGATTACAGGCATGCACTTCCACGCCCATCTAATTTTTGTATTTTTAGTAGAGACAGGGTTTCCCCACATTTGTCAGGCTGGTCTCGAACTCCCAACCTCAGGTGATCCACCTACCTCGGCCTCCCAAAGTGCTGGTATTACAGGTGTGAGCCATCGCACCCGGGCCATAATTCCTTATTGATACACAACAGTGAAATGTTTTACTCATTGGGATAGCATTTACAGTAAGTTTAATTTGAACCTAAAATATTTTCAAAGCTAAACTAGTGTCCATTATTAGCATTCAAATGGAGTAAATATTTTTTAATTGTGATTCAGTAATCCCACTATGGGGTATCTACCCAGAGGAAAAGAAGTTATTATATGAAAAAGATATTTGTACGTGAATGTTTATGTCAGCACAATTCACTATTGCAAAAATGTGTCCATCAATCAACAAGTGGATAAAGAAACTGCAGTATATTTATGATGGAATACTACTCAGCCATAAAAAGCAATGAATTAATGGTATTCACAGCAACCTCGATGGGATTGGAGACCATTATTCTAAGAGAAGTAACTCCAGAATGGAAAACTAAAGACCGTATGTTCTCACCCAGAAGTGCCAGCTGAGCTATGAGGATGCAAAGGCATAAGAATGATACAAAGAACTTTGAGGTCTTGAGGGGAAAGGGTTGGAAGGGGTGAGGGATAAAAGACTACAAACTGGGTTCAATGTATAATGCTCTGGTGATGGGTGTACCAAAATTTCAGAAATAACCACTAAAGAACTTTCATGTAATCAAATACCACCTGTTCTCCAAAAATCTATGGAAATAATTTAAAAAAAGAAAAAAGAAAAAGCACTGAAGACCATTAAAAAATAATTTTTTAATTCCAAGTATTAACTTTGAAACTTATGATTTACAAAGACTTCAGGGGAAGTATTTATCTTTTATATAGCAAAAATCTGACTAATTGTTTCTTCTAAAGTCTAATTTTATCATAAAAGAACAGAAAACATTCTGATTTCTGGAAAGTACTGAATTTAGGAAACTATCCAGCAACAAGCATAAAAATCAAATAATGATTGAAAATCATTTTTTGTAAAGAAATGAAGCCAACTTTGGAAATTTGGTGTTGTGTGTGTGTGTGTGTGTGTGTGTGTGTGTGTGTATGAAACTTGAAATTCAAGGAAATAGCCCAGGATAAAGAATATATTTCAAGAAAGTAAGTGTTGGTCATGTGTCCTCATGAGGCCCGAACATCAGTTGAAAGTAAGAAAATTATTTTGCTTAGGCAAGGAAAAGGAGATTTTCAGATAATTTAAATATCCAAGTTTCTCATTTTGCATGAGTCTGAAGCCTCCATTTACACACTGTGGATTTCCCCACTTAGTTTTAGCCACTCTGGAAGTCTTTGTACCTGTGTGTGCACAGACACACATCCACACACAGACACACCTCCACACACAGACACACCTCCACACACAGACACACCTCCACACACAGACACACCTCCACACACAGACACACCTCCACACACAGACACACCTCCACACACAGACACACCTCCACACACAGACACACCTCCACACACAGACACACCTCCACACACAGACACACCTCCACACACAGACACACCTCCACACACAGACACACCTCCACACACAGACACACCTCCACACACAGACACACCTCCACACACAGACACACCTCCACACACAGACACACCTCCACACACAGACACACCTCCACACACAGACACACCTCCACACACAGACACACCTCCACACACAGACACACCTCCACACACAGACACACCTCCACACACAGACACACCTCCACACACAGACACACCTCCACACACAGACACACCTCCACACACAGACACACCTCCACACACAGACACACCTCCACACACAGACACACCTCCACACACAGACACACCTCCACACACAGACACACCTCCACACACAGACACACCTCCACACACAGACACACCTCCACACACAGACACACCTCCACACACAGACACACCTCCACACACAGACACACCTCCACACACAGACGCACCTCCACACACAGACGCACCTCCACACACAGACGCACCTCCACACACAGACGCACCTCCACACACAGACGCACCTCCACACACAGACGCACCTCCACACACAGACACACCTCCACACACAGACACACCTCCACACACAGACACACATCCACACACAGACACACATCCACACAATGACCCACACTCTATCTCTTCACTCTTGCTTTGTGGCAAGTTGTCGTTATTTTCTCTAAGGTGATACTACATTTAATCAGTCACACTTTGATAAAAGCATCATTTTACCTGTGAAGGTGGTGTAGCATAATATCAGAAAAGAAGAAGAATAGGAACTTGAAGTTTCAAATACTGCCTTAAATAGAAACTCTAAAAAGGACATACTGCAGTTGTTCTCTGCTGAACAAATGGTTTAATATTACTTGAGGCCACTGCATACCTCACCAGATTTATTTACCAGTTGATATAAAAATTGCTAATTATTCTTTGGTAATCACTTTGTCTTTCTTCTTTGGGTTTGCATTAAATTACAGCACTTCTTGAAAACTGAGTAGTCCCAAATTTGCAGGAAATGTAAATAATGTAAGAGATACATTTCCAGGAAATGTAAATAAATAATGTTAAAAAAAAATGGTAATGTACTGAGACGTGATAAAAGTTCAGAAAGATGAAGTATTTGCAATGTGCTACTTCCTATCTCATTTAATGCCATGAACAACCCTCCAAAGCAGGCACTGTTACCATCTGCATTTAGATGTGAGCCTTAGAAACATTACATAACTTGCCAGCTACACATAATTGATAAGAAACAGTAAGTGACAGAATTAGGACTTAAATCCCGGTCTCTTTGACTGTAAAAATGCAGGCTTTCAGCCACAGAATTAAAAGAATCTTAGAGGTAACCTTGTCATTCCTCCTTAATTTTTTAGAAGAGAAAATTGAAACTGGAAAAAGTTGAATGGCTTACTCAAGGTCATGCTGCTGTCGAGATAAAAGAAAAAGGACGAAACCCAAGCTGAACATGCTTAGTCCACTGTGCACCTCCTACTACTCGACATTGTTTTGGACAGAGTCCATCAAGGGATACATTTTTATCTATACCTCTTAAAAATCTAAATTTAAAATGTCAAAAGTTTAATGTGTTCTTCCAATGTCAACAACAGCCATAAAAATTGTTATAATTTAGTAGAAAAATCTGCAATGTACCATAAAAAAACATTGCTGCTATCATTTTCTACTGATTCGGGAACTACTTTCAAGCAATCAAATTAGATATTTTGAATTGTGTAAAAGAAACAAAATTTATTCATTTTTTCATAATCTCCTATGTGATATATCACTGCATTTTTTCTTTGCCATAGAATTTAATTCTCTTTTATTTTAGATTTTATAATGGTTCACTCTTTTATTTTAGATTTTATAATGACTTCATCAGTTCATATCCTTTTCATTTAAACATTCAGTAAGTATAGCACACAGCATACCTTTAAAAATAATTTCTTGGCTGGGTGCGGTGGCTCACGCCTGCAATCCCAGCACTTTGGGAGGCCGAGGCGGGTGGATCACGAGGTCAGGAGATGGAGACCATCCTGGCTAACATGGTGAAACCCCGTCTCTACTAAAAATACAAAAAAAATTAGCCGGGCGAGGTGTCGGCGCCTGTAGTTCCAGCTACTCGGGAGGCTGAGGCAGGAGAATGGCGGGAACCCGGGAGGCGGAGCTTGCAGTGAGCCGAGTTCGTGCCACTCACTCCAGCCTGGGCGACAGAGCGAGACTCCGTCTCAAAAAAAAAAAAAAAAAAGAAAAAGAAAAAGGAATTTCTTTATGGTGGCATTGTGCCTTTGAGTAACCATTCTGTATTTGCATTCAACTTTGCTAAACTAAGCAATTTTCTTTAATGTCAACCTTGATGAACAAGTAAGCATTAAGGCAACATTTAAACACTAAAGCAATATATGGTTAAATGATTCTAAATAAACTAAACCAGTGTGACATCATAATTAGTTTCCCTGCCTGTTTTGAGTAAATTTTCTTTCCAAAATTCCATATATGCCTTTGTTACTTTACCAGTATTCATCCAGGAAACACCCTGCAATTAAATGCAGCAGGTTTTCCAATAATAAAGTTTGCTAAATAAAACTCAGCAAAGTTTAATGGATTTATGTTACTACAAAAGAAAAGTGCTTGTTTTTAGGAAATTTTGATCTTCAATTGTTTTTTGGTTTTATCTTGACAGTAAATCTTTGAGGATATAGTGTAGTCGATAAAATGATAAACAGAATAGTGGTGAACTCAAGACTTACACAAAATGTAAGCCAGTTTGATGAATGGTTTTGATCCTCAAAAATCTGACTTGCCAGAATATTGAATTTAGATATTTTTAATCTATTTTACCTAAGTTACTTTGATTTTTTAAAAATAGATTTTATCTTTTAGAGCAGTTTTTCTAGGTTCACAAAAAAGTTGAGCAGTAGGTACCGTGATCTGTCATATAACACCTGCCCCCATACATAGAGCCTACCCAGCAATCAACATCCCACGTCAGAGTGGTGCATTTGTTACAACTGATGAACTTACATTGGTAAGTCATTATCATCCAAAGCCACAGTTTACAATAGGGTTCGCTCTTGGTCTTGCACATGCTAGGGGTGTGGATAAATATATAATGCCATGTGTTCACCATTGCAGTATCATACTGAGTAGTTTCCCTGCCCTAAAAATTTCCCTATTTATTTCCCCTTCCTCCAACCCTTGGCAACCGCTGGTCTTTTTACCGTCTTTATAGTTTTGCCTTTTCCAAAATGTCATAGAGTAAGAATCACAAAGTGGGCAGCCTTTTCAGACTGGCTTCTTTCACTTAGTAACACGCACTTAAGTTCCCTCTAGGTCTTTGCATGGCTTCTGGCTAATTTTGTTTTAGCAATGAATAATTTTCCATTGTCTGATATGCCACAAGTATATCATTTCACCTACTGGAGTATATTTTGGTTGCTTCCAGATTTTGGCAACCATGAATAACGCTAAAAACATCCCTTGGCAGGTTTTTGAGTAGACATAAGTTTTTAGCTCCTTTAGGTAAATAACAAGGAGTGTGTTTGCTGGACTGTATGGTGAGAGTATGTTTAGTTTTCTAAGAAACCACCCAACTGTCCTCCAAAGTGGCTGTTCCATTTCGCATTCCCATCAGGCATGAGTGAGAGTTATTTTACTCCACATCCAAGACAGCAATTGATACTGTAGGTGTTGTGGATTTTGGCCATTTTCTATTTTTTGTTTTTATGTTTGTATTTTATTTTAATGTGAGTTACTTTTATTAAGATTTTATCCTTCAAATCACAGTACATTGTTTTGTGAAATATTTAATATTAGGTAAAGCTACAGCAATTCATTTGGTGTGAATTAAATCTAGATAGATAAAACTTCCTGTTTTAAAGTGAGTGTTTTTGCAAAACTCTGTTGACTATCTACATATGGTAAGTGGAGTAAAATTCAAGGAAATAATTTTAAAGCAAAAAGTAACATACAAATAAAAATTTTTATGGTGGTTGTGATGATCATGATTAATTAGTAGATAATTAGCAGCTACTACTGTTAAGTTTACAATTTTTGGAAATGTAATGGCTTATTCAACCGTGTCATTACATTTTAATTTTACATTACATTTTAATTTTCTATACCTGTACCCTTTCATCATTGATTTAAAAATCACTACTCCAAATACCGTGCCATGAAAAGAGAAACACTGGGTTTGAATCAAGGTTTGGTTACTTGTTAGGTGACTTTCCATCTGTTAAATAAGTTTTCCAGGCTTCTAAAATTAATTTTCGGGTGGTGATGTGGGGTTGAGGAATAATCATGAGAAGGGAAAATTAAATAAGCAGAGTAAGCTGGTGGCAAATGTGTCATTCCCTTCTCTCCTTTATAAACATTACAATAATAAAACTCTGATACTTATGATGTTTTTAAAGAATACTTTTAAATTTTATTCTACCTAGTAGTTTCATCTTAAAAATGTAATTATTAAATTAGATGACTTCAAGAAATAAATATAGGATTTTTGGAAGAAAAAAGTTAAGAAATAAAAATATTTGATATATACAAAAGAAGTTAGAAAAAACCAAAATGTTAAAAAAGATTACTTTTCATTAATGGACACAAATGATAGATATAGAATCTATCTACATTTAAGAATATATTAAAATAGTGCTCATAAAACAACAGTCACACACTACACTTGTTGGACAGAGAGCACTTACACATTTAGGTAAGTGATGGTAATATCCCTGATGGTTGCATGTGACCTCTGAAACAGTCCAACATGCTTCCCAGAAATGAAACCCTAAACTCATCAAACCTAATGCCAGCTAATCCTAGTAATGCCCCTAGGCATAAATCTAGGTATAAGCTGTTGTATAAGCCACCAAACCGCCCCCTCAAAAAAATCTTCTTGAATGTTTTCATAGTAGTAATTACTTTAGGTTGCTTTCTGGTTTATATACCTCTGTAACTGTATGAGTCCTTTACACAAGACACAATTGAATTTTGAGAATATAAGATTTTAAAATATGTTGGTGAGGCGGAGGAAAGATTCAAGTATTAAAAGTATTTAAAAATATATAGTTTAATAGTAGTCCTGAAAAAGAGACTTTATTATCTGTTCGAATTGCGCAGCAGGAATTTTTATAATTACTGTAGAGTTTCCTATGTTCTTGGATGTTTTTGTCCATGACACCTGAAGTTTCTTTATTGGTAGAGGCTGTGTAGACAGTGAAGTTTAGGCGGGTACAGATGTCTGTTTAGAGAAACTAAGAATTCATGTGCTGGTGCATACGTGACAGGTATCAATATTTCAGTCTCAATTGCCTAATATGATACCTTCCCCTTGGCAGTGAATATCAGCAACCCAAAGAGCTACGCGGCCTCCACGTGTCACTGCCCTTTTCAGAAGGACATGAAGGTCTGTTGCAGTGAAACTTACAGCTGTTGATCCACTTGGCTAAGTTCTGTGTGCCAGGTAGCTCAGCTGTAGAAGTGCAAACATGCGGTGTCCCACAAATTCCTAAGGACTCTAAAACAAGTCATAGTAAAGGATGTGCCATTTGTAGAAAATATAAGCATCATATTTTGCTTCAGATGGCGTCGTGCCGCGTTGCCCAGACTGAGTGCAATGGCACAGTCATGGCTCACTGTAGCCTCAACTGTCCAAGCTCAAGTCATCTTCCCACCTCAGCCTCCCAAGCAGCGGGGACCTCCGGGGCACCACCATGCCCAGCTAATTTTTATAGGTATTTGTAGAGACATGGTCTCACTATGTTGCCCAGGCTCGTCTTGAAATCCTTGGCACAATGGATCATACAACCTTGGCATCCCAAAGTGCTGGAATTATAGGCGTGACCCATTGCACCTGGCCCAAGTATGATTTTTATTAGAAGTTGAATCACTAAGCATTTCATCATTTCTTCCTGTTCACACCATGAGGTGGTAGCTCTGGTCTCCAGTCACATTTTGTCATTCTTATTAGGTTGCTGCAAACCTAATTGCATTTTCTGCCATTAAAAGTAAAAGCAAATTACTTTTGCACCAACCAATACAACCCTGTGCCTAGCACAGTATCAGATACGTATAGACTGTATAAACTATCACTACTCTTTACTCTTCAAGGTGTTACTATAAGTAATAATAACGGAAACAAAGTTTGCAATTATGCTACTGCACATTTCTTTATGTCCTTTTCTCTACCTTATATACAAGCTTACACTTTAATAACTGAATTCCCAATCTTTTATTAATTACATTCTTAATGATGAGGTCATAGAGCGGCACTGTCTAATGGAAACATAATGTGAGCCCCATAATATTATTTTAAATCTGTAGTCTCCTTGAAAAGCAAATGCAAAATACTCAGTTTTTATGACATATTTTATTTAACCCAATATATCCAGATTATCATGTCAATATGCAATTAATATATAAATATAAAACTTCTTAATGGAATATTTTGTATTATCTTTTTTGTAACAGCTCTATACAATACCATATGTATTATATACCTACAGCACATCTTATTTGGATGCTAAAGTTCCCACAATTAAAGGTAAAAGGTGTATATACTGCACAATAACACTCAGCCATAAAACGGAACAAAGTAACATTTGCGGCAACCTGGATGAAGCCGGAGGCTATTACCCTAAGTGAAGTAAGTCAGGAATGGAAAACCAAATACTGTATATTCTCATTTATAAGTGGGTGCTAAGCAATGAGGATACAAAGGCATGAAAATGATATAATGGACTTTGGGGACTCATGGTGAAGTGTAGGATGGGAGCAGGGGATAAAAGACTCCATACTGGGTACAGTGTACACTGCTGGGGTCATGGGTGCACCAAAATCAAGAAAATCAGCATTAAAGAACATATCTATGTAACTCAAAACCACCTGTTCCCCCAAAACTATTTAAGTACAAAAAAAGCAAAATGTAGCCCTACCAAAATCATTAGGGTGTGTTTAATAAGAAAATATTTTATACTACTTTTTTTAAAATTTAAATTTTTTTTCAATGAAAAATAAATAATATTTAATATGTATTTCCTCAGTAGCAGCAGCCTCATTTCGAATGCTCAGCAGCCAGGTGGGGCCAGCGGCCACCATGTCAGACAGCACATGCTGAAAGCAGTGTACTTTCTGCTTGCCTCTGTGCTAGGTGTTTGTGAAACCTTTTTCAGTTTCCCAGGGGACTGCTAGAAAATACCAACAAAGGGAGAAGAGAAAAATAACTTAAAATATCTGTAGATAAATGTAAAACTCTCAAATTCCCATATAAGCCCAAGATGTTACTTAGGTGACATTTTGGCTTCTACCTAATTCTGAAGTAGAAAACCAGATAATTTTTTCCAGAGGGCCTGTGTTTTGACTTGGAAAATCTTGATTTTAGGAAAGGAGTTTCTTTGAATGTAAGAAGAAAAGCTTTTCCTTGCAGTTTGGAAAATTTGTATCTATAATAGAAAGTAGTTTTACATAAGTTAGAGGTATCTAAATAAGACTGTATGAAGGGTACCTGGTAACTCTTTAATTTTTTTTAAAAAAAGCTACCTTAAATGTCATAGGTTAAAGTGTTCATGTAAAAGAAATGCTGATAGAAATGTTAACAAAGCACTGGAACAGAATAACGGTGGCTGAGAGGCTACATTACGAAAAGTAAACCTATAATACTTTCTAAAACATATGTAGATACCTCTGATTTATATAAAATCTTGCTTGTTGCAGAAATTAACAGCAAATATTCAACCATTTAAGGACATGTGAATGGCAGAAAATAGGATATGTGGGGGACAGATAAATCATCAATCTGTTTGGAAGATATAGATTGGTCACATAAAAAGATATTGGTTATATGACCAGTTTAAAATGATAAATAATCAGGCTGGGTGCAGTGGTTCATACCTGTAATCTCAGCACTTTGAGAGGCCAAGGCAGGAGGATTTCTCAAGTTCAGGAGTTTGAGACTAGCGTGGGCAACATAGCCAGACTCCATCTCTACCTGAGATGGCGCCATTGCTCTTCAGCTTGGGCAACAGAGCAAGACTCTGTCTCAAAAAAAAAAAAAATATACATATATATATTATATATATATATATAAAACTACAGATTATATATATATACACACACATATATATATATAAGCTAATAGGATGTGCCTGTACTCTCTGCTATTCAGGAGGCTGAGGCAAGAGGGCTCCCATGAGACCAGGAGGTCAAGGCTACAGTGACACTTGATTATGCCACTGTACTCAGCCTTGGTGACAGAGTGAGATCCTGTCTCTCTCTCTCTCTCTCAAAAAAAAGACAAATAATCTTGATTGTAAAGTCTTATCCTAATATATATTTTACATTTTTTAATATTTTAGTAATATTGTAATAATATTGTAATATAATGTATTTTAGAAAAGATATGCGGTAAAAGTAGAAAAAAGGGCTTTAACATGTAACACTAGATTAAAATAAGTTATAGACACAGAACACAATAGTGGGTAGATGAGAAGAACAAGGAGAACAGAGGGGCTTCGCAGGGATAAACGCCACCATCATGTGTGCAAGATGAACATGTTACACAATCACATTTTCTACTCTGGAGTATATCATTCTCATAATTTTTTAAAATACTGTTATTCTTTTTTAAAACACGAAAAAAAAGAGCCCCAAAATACTATTTGACCTCATTGGCTACTCAAGTTAGGCTTTATTTCTTTCCTTTACAACAAAACTCTCCTCTTCCCTTTCATTTTTCCTTAAACTTACCTCATCCTGCCTCTCTGTTGTCTCCAGCCTCCACCACAGTTGCTTTAGACAAGGTGACTGATGAGGTCAGGACTGCTTATCTAACCACCAGTGCCAGGCCTTGCTCTGTTTAACCTTGGCCTTTGATGTACCTGATCATCCCTGCTATCCTCAGGCCGTTCTCCTCATTTTCCTCCTATCTCGTCAGCCGCTTACTCTTACTCTACTCCAGTTACTGGTTCTTTTCTTTTCTTTCTGACCTCTTATGTTTTTCCCTACCTCCAAGCCTCTTGGCTTAGTCCTTGAACCTCTTTTCTCGGCCCTCTAAACTCACTGGTGGTGATGCCCAGCCTCATGGTGTAAACGCCGTCTCTACAGTTTCAGAATCTTAACATTGTGTACCCCACCAACACATCTCTGAACAAAGTCCAGCAGTGTTCTCAATACTGCACATAGAGGTCTGATGGCTGCCTCAATCTTCCTGTGCTCAAAAGGCGACTCCTGATCCTTCCTCTAAAGCTGGTCTCTCCGATGTGTCTTCTTTCATCTAGATAAATGGCAACCGCATTTTCCAGTTCCTCAGGCCGAAAAACATGAGCCATTATAAATACCCGTCTTTTTCTCACATCCCACCTTTAATCTTTCAGCTACTTTTCTTCAAAATATCCCAAATCTTACTCATTCTGACCACCCCTGCTGCGGCCTTGTCTCCATTTTCTCTCCTCTAGATGAAATGGCAGCCTCCAAACTCATGTTACTTTTCTCATATTTTGCTATTCTCAACACAGGCATTAGAAGAATCTTATGAAATGTAAGATAAAGTGCATCTGTCAATTGCACCTGTAACCTTCCAATGCCTTCCCAACTCTCCTGGAGTGAAAGCCAATGTCCTTCTGATACCCCGGAAGTTTCTATCAGGAGTGGGTCAGTCACTTCCGCTTCCAGGTTCCCTGCTCTCCCGCTCCGCTCCTGTCGCGTGAGCTTCCCTTGCTGCTGCAGGGACGCCATGCGAGCCAACACCGCAGCGCACTCCTGGGGGGGCTCTCCGTCCTGCGCAGGGCTTGCTCCCTACCCCATTCTCACTTTTGGAGGTTCAAACGTCTCCTTCTCACTGAGGACTTTTCATGGGCTGCCTATTTACATTTAAACTATGTTCCTTCTACCAGCAGCACTTTCTATCTGCCTTCCCTGAATTATTTCCATAGCGTGCGTCATCATTTAGGATATTATGTAATTTACTTGTGTTTTCTATGAGTATCTCTTTCCGCTATTATTATAGAATGTAACTCAGAAGAGATTTCTGCTTGTGTATTTTCCCCCATACTGTAGCCTTTGTGCACAGAAGAGTGTTAGAGCCTAAGAGATTGCAAAATGAATACGAGATTAAATAATTATTTGAATATTCAAAACCTCTGTGTAAGGAATTGTGGGTGAATCAGAGATTAAGAATATGTATCCCTAACCTGTTTTCTCCTTCCAGGGGCTTCTCTTGTAAAAGTTACCCAAACCTCCTTGTTGGTAAGAGTGAAGGACCTTTCACAGTCTACACGTTTCTCTCCGCAGAACTAGCTGTTATCTCCTCTTCTCTCTCCCCAGCCCTCTTTATCTTTTTGAACCACTCCCTTGCCTTGGCTAGAGTCCATGAATTTATGCAATTTGCATCTCAATAATATAAAAAAGAAACAAATTCTGTCTCAATTCATGGAGTTCATTATATATTTGTAATAAATGGAATTCAAGTGCAACCTGTGAAAAGCATATTCATGTATACCTTGAATTTAAAATGTTAAAATATTTCCATTTTTTTCCCCTGATCTATAGGTGCCTCTACTTCTTTCTGACTGGAATGAGATAGTTCAGATTAATGAAATGTTATTAAGTAAAGTCTATCATCGGAGTATTAGAATATGGAACATAGACAACGGATGAAAATCTTAGCAGTACGTTCTCAAATTCTGTGTCTACGAACACGAATTCTTGGTGGAAAACATTTGTTGTATTACATTCACTTAAGAGAAGTAGAATAAGTTGGAGGAGCTAGAGCTCTGACAAAAGTAAACTGATAACTAGCATATGGATTTTTTTTTTTTTTTCGAAATTAATACTGTTTAGAAAGAGTTAGCCAAGGGACATAGAATTTCAAATGATTCTGTTTGGGGATGACAAATGTTTTCATCATGATCTTTTCTCATTTATAACCTAAGCATGAATTCCTATAGCATTTTTACTCCTTCCCACCCCCACAAAGTGCATTCAAATCACTTTTCCCATTCACTTATTCCAATGCCTGCACAAGCTGTGCTAGGCAAATGTCATTATCCCAGGGTTGCAGATGAGGAACTGAGATTGTAACTTCACACCTTTAGCATGGGATAATGACCTTCCATATGCGGAATGCACCGATCTCTCCATCCTCATCTGTCACTGCTCCCTGCTCCATGGTGCCTACAAGAGTCCAGCTGTACTACCTGCCCTTCTGCACAGAAAGCTGAGGTTTCCACACTCCTGCTTAGTGCCCATGCTGTTAGCTTCCTCTGGATCAAACATCCATCACCATCACAGACCTGTGTCAAACCTATCCTCTAAGGTCCAGCTCAACTGTTCACTTGTCCGTGCAGTTTTGCTAACTCATTCATTCACCTGGCATTTACTGTAAGCAACCCTATGCCAGGCTGTTTTCCAGATGTAAGGATTACAGTTGTGAAAACAACTCCTTGCCTTCCTTGAATTATTTTCTCTCCAATTTCTTATGGTATTTATTATGAACATTTTACCCTACTGATTACTTTTTACTTTGTAATACAATCAATTTATGCATGACTTACCTGCACTCCTGAACTAAGAAATACATAAGAACAGATGCATGCGTGATCAATCTTTGTACTCTACCATTTCGTTAGCTGGCACTTAACAAATGTTGAATAACTACTGGATATGGAGTGATACATTGCCAAATACTATACAATTCCTTAGAGGAAGGTTCCCACTAGATTTCACTAAGTCAAACCCGAAAATTGCCTATTTTTTTCCAATGCAGATAAACTGGTAGAATATCTAGAGCTAAGTCAATTTGCTTATTCTGATATTTATGTGCCAAGCTTCTGAAATTTTCATCTTTTTATTTTATTCTTTTTTTTATTTCTTGGCTCACAATCCAATTTACTTGAGTAACTTCATTCATAAGACAAATCAACTAAATCCCAGTTTAATAAAAAATGCCCATTATGTGTGATTCTCTCATTACTTACATCAAATACTTGAATGTAATTGTCTGCATGTTTTTACATAAATTACGTTTCTCGCAATACTCTAGATTTTGTGTTCTTTTATGCATAATGTAATAATCAGCATCCTTCATTTGAATATCATGGTTTAATACCACCAAAGCAGCAGATAATATTTTCAAATAAAAGGAAACACAGTGCACGTTGCTTAAAGTATCTCTCAGGAGAAGGCATATCAAGGAGAGTTTATCGTACAAATCATTTCAGTAGGTGCATGACTACTTAAAATTTGAAAAGATGGGCATAAGAGAAGTGTTTGTGCCTTTTAATAAGAAAAATTCTACTCCATCTAAAATAAAACACTGGACCAAGCTAACAGGGTCAAGTCTGCACTGTACAAATGAATGCCTGGAATGTTCTTTGTTTGCTCTTTACAATGCACTAACTACCAGGCAGGTGTGGCTATTGAGATGTGACTAGTGTGATTGAGAAAATAAAGTTTAAATTTGATTAACTATAAATTAAATCAAATTCAAGTCTAAATAGCCAGTGTGTCTCATGACTCCTGCACTACACAGCATAGTCTAGGTTTTCCAGGCACTGTGTTGTAACAGACACTATCTTATTCACATAGGGTGGGTGGGGGGGAGCTTTAAAGATCAACAGTCTTCTCTAGCTATTTCTGCTTTGCTTCAGTGGCAAGGGAGGCTCCACAATCCAGAACTGTATATATGGTAAGGAGCATCTAAGTGAGCTCATGGAAACCACCCTCCTAGTATTTACGAACTCCTATGGTCCTTCCTTGAATGTGGGCTGGACCCAGTTTTTCACACATATTCATTAGAATACTGCAAAAGTGATGCAATATCACTTGAGATTAGGTTATAAAAAGACTGTGGCTTCTCCCTCTTTCTTGGATCCCTTACCCATAGAGAAGCCTATCCCATGTCTTGAGGCAGCCCCTGGATATGTCCATACGGAAGGAACTGAGGGCTGTCCACAGCCATGTGCACTGGCATAAAAGAGAGCCCTGCCCATTCCAGGAGTTGAGACTGAGTCCCAGCAACACCTTAACTGCAACTTATAGAAAAACCTTGAGGGCTGAGGCAGGCAGCTAAACCGTGCTCAGATTCCTGACCCATAGAAACCATGAAATAATAAATGTTTGGTATTTTAGCCCCTAATATTGAGAGTAATTTGCTGACAGCAATAAGTAACTTCCATCTTAATTTCAGAGCAAGGTTGTGTGAACAACATGGAGGAAGTAACTATACACTCCAACAAGTATAGGGTTGCTAGATTGATTATAAAAGCAAATAAAAATACAGGACACTCAATTAAAAGTGAATTTCAGATAAACGACCAATAGCTCTTTAATGTAAACTTGTCTCATGCAACATTTGGAACGTAATAAAACTTTAAAAATGTTCTTTGAGTTCCAAATTGAAGTGGGAAATTTGTGTTGTACATGGCAAACCTAACCAGATATTCAGTATGTGGATCAGGCTCTCCTCCCTTGAGATGATGCTTAACAGAAGATGAGACACAGACATAAGAAGAAGTTTGCATTTAACGTGGTGAGTACTGAGGTAAAGGTGACCAGGGGACGTTACTGAAGCACAGAGGAAGAGATACTAAGTTGAATCTAGAGACACAGGTAAGTGTAAGTGCTCTTGGTAGATGGGGATAAACAGTATCCTCTTGTGGTTTACAAGAAAGGAGAAAGATAAAATTATCAAATTATGTAACAATATGATTGGCTGGGTTTAAAAGTTATTAGATACATAGCTTCGTAGAAGTTTGGAAACACTGAATGCCACTTCTTAGGCCCAAAACTGTGATAACAGTACTAGGAAATTTTCTGAATTACTCAAATAATTCAGGAACCAATGAGAAATTTTTTTGTCATTAAGAAAAAACTTGTTTTAAATACTAAAAGCAATTCATTCTATGACTCAAAAGTTAGTGATAAGGTGGGCTTCAGGCACAATCTGATCAGGCTTCTCAGTTATTCCCTGCTTCTTGGGAAATCTCTTCTCTCTAGGTTTGAAGTGGCAGCTGAAGTTCTGGGCTCAGTACACATGGCTAAGGCATGAATTAGCTTCTTCCCTCAACCATGAAACAAAAACTGTGGCTTTCTCCTGACTGGAGGCATAGGATATGTGACCATGCCTGGACCAATCACCACGGCCAAGGGAATGCCCTGAGTTCGCTGGTTTAGGCCTGGGCCACTTGTCTGCTTAAGAGCCAATCAACCTCAGGGAGACTCACAATGGAGGGTGAGGCAAGCCTGAGAAGGGAGGGTCACTCACCAAAGGCTCGTGGCTGCCCCTAGTGGAGAATGTTAAAACTGACTGAGGAAAACCCAGAGCCTCAGCAGCTATGT